>NW_017726107.1:0-57000 GCF_001865875.1 Lupinus angustifolius
TCATGAAACTCATTATTTTTATGATCAAATATTTATTTATATCATATGAGTTCATATTACTATGATAATAATAGTTTGTACTCAATTATATATTATCATGCATTACTATATTTGATCATTATGTTACATAATTTGTCAATTTATGGACGATTAATATATTATCATGTCTTACTATGCGACAAAAGTTACGAAGACATTGTGTCGTTACATTAGAAAACATATGCAATGAAATTAATTCACAATTATTTTTGTTTTTATATATTTCAATTTATTTTATCAATTTATTACACAATATTACTAATATACATTTAATAATATTCATACTTATGTGCTTCAAAATATTCGTCAAAATCAATGTCTCATGAGAATGCTCGAGTAATATGTGATTGTTTAACTATATGAATGCACATGTAAGATGAATGTTCTTAACCATGTGAATACACAGGTAACATGTGTGTTTCTTAGTAATTAGAATGTACATTTAACATGTATATTGTTAATCATACGAATGCACGAGTAACATCTGTGCTCTTAACCATATGAATGCACAAGTAATATATTTTTTCTTAACCATATGAATGAATGCACGAATAACATATGTGTTCTTAACTATTAGAATGCACGGGTAACATATGTGTTATTAACCACTAGAATGCACAATTAATATGTGTTATTAACCAAACGAATACACAAATAACATGTGTTATTAAACATACGAATACACGGATAACATGTTTGTTCTTAACCAGATACCCAAAAATTATTGCTTTGCACGAGTAACTTACTAGTTATCATATATAACTAAAAGAAGATGGTGAATTGTACATATAATATGCAATTGTGTAGTTGGAAAAAATAAATGAATACTAATGAGATGACATAGTAAAAGGAGAAGAATAATCAAAGTTCAGTATTTTCAGATTTTCAACAACAGAATAATGATCGAACAGGTCACGAATGATGAAATCAGTCTGATACCATGTAGAAGTTTATAATAGTAAATATTGGTCAAACTTAAATATGAGTTAGTCCAAATAATTTAAATATAGACGAAAATTATTACAAACATAAGATAATAATGATTCAATAATAACTAATAAGATAAACAAAATCAATAGATAAGATAATTCTCCATCAACTCAAATATATCTAAAAACTAGCCATTTTTATATTCTATTTTCTTTGTTGCCTAGCATATGTTTGTTTTTATAGGAGTCTCATAAAGCTGCATGGTTTTCTGATCCTGTCACTCTACATTGTTTAACTTCCTAGGCAAATAAAACAAGGAAGTGCAGTATGATTCAACACTTCTTTTTATAATATACAATGTATACTAATTCATAACCATTTGAGCAACACGACTCTTGCCTTTTGACAAGTGCAAAATACAATAGTTTAGACCAAATACACATAATTCATAAAACAATGAAGTTCACTGTATGATGAAGTTGACCAAAACAAAAATAAAAAGTCTCTATAATCTTCACACCAAATCTTACATGAAAGCATGTGGCATTTGTGCTCACAAGTAAAATAGGATAATTTTACTGCACCACAACTCTCATGAGGAACAACAGATCAATATGTTAGGTCTGTTTTTCCATAGTCCAATTCCATACCAAAAAAATTGCTAAGACCCTTCTTACCATTTTCCCTTTAAATTAAAATTCAAAAAAATTATAACAAGACACAAACTAATTTCAACCATTTTTTATGATTTATGATAATAATAATAATAAAATTTTCCTTAACTTATACTAGCTGTCTTTGTCTTGTATTATTTGAACTCCGAACTGTGACACCATGCAAAAATTTTGTGTATCCCACAAAGCTGAGTTTTCCATCAGATTTTGTTATCCAATCACTCATCAATGAATAAGCTGAAGGGCCCAAACTCATCTCCTGAAATGAGAACATTAGAAAATAAAAGTCAACAACCTGTTTAATATCTTTTAAGACAATATAAGTGTAGTAGGTGTAGTCTTGAAACGGATGGGAAAACCTGTGCCAACTCCTCAACTGAAATGACCCGGTTTCCGGCCTCTTTGAAGTGTTCAAAAGCTGTGGTAGCAATTTTCTCCCATTCTTGGTGAACCTCCAGCTGATATACACTGATTGCCGCAGCGCAGAACTCTTCGAAGTCCAAATTTTTATAGGCCAGTGGCTCCATCTTAATTCAAGAAATATGCATCAGATATGTAGTACTATTACAATGGATTATAAAGAAAACAATGCACTTTCATAAGAAAATGACAAATAATTTAACAGTTTAGTTAACAATACAGTTCATATGAGTATGGTGTTACTGGTAAAGAGTACAAGCTTTTACATTTGTCAGAATAATCAACTACTCTATCTGCATTTTTCACTATTAACAAATAATGGCTCCTTTCTGCCACATATTTCCATTAAATGCTGCTGTCGATGAAATGTGCATGTCTTACAGATCTCAGAATTTAATTCACCTCATATTAAGTGTCAAAAAAGTTATAGCATGGAACTTCTTTCTAGATTAATATATCTGGCCAATAATATTATGATTACCAATCAAAACATGGTAAATGCTAGGATGGGAGCAAAAGGGCAACTAAAATATCTTAATGGAGAGAGATAAAAACAAATAAATATATCTCAACTACAAGCATAAGATGACTCACCAAATTTAATATGTCAGAGACCCTTGATTCCTTCATGGCATCGGTTGCAACTTTCATGAGAGCCTGATTTTAATTTTAGTTTCAGTTAATAGATTGGGGAAACTATATAGCACATAAAGTTTAATATAAAGGACCCAAGGCAATTTACTGACTCTAGCAGCTGGAATGACATATTTAGATTACGTAGGTTTAACAGATAACAATTTGTAGGTTTAGGAATGTTATCTTTATGTCAGAGAGGGAATAAAATTGCAATAAACAATTAACCATGCACTCACCATTCTAAAATTCTCAAGTGAAATGGAACCATCTTTTGGTTCCAAGAGGCTAAACTGTGCTCTAAGGTAGATAAGTTCATCTTCTGGCAATGCTTTCGATAGAGCCTGCATTTTGTAACGCAAAGAAAAACAGAAATCGTTATTCTTGTTCTATTTATCATTCACCCTGCCCCAAGGGGGGAAAGGGGAGGAGATCAGATGTGTTTGTTTCAATGGCAGCATAACAACAAACAACTACCTTCAATGCTGCACGTTTCAATGGTGAGGCACGCACATATGACTTGACTAACTTGTAAATCAGAATATCTAAAGGAATAGCAATTCTTTCATTTCTCAACCATGGGTGAGCTGCAAATATAGAGATAACTCTTCATCAACAAGAATCGTAGAATAAGATTTAGAAATCTATGAAAGATAATTTCATTTACAGCAAACATTTGTTGAGTTGAACAAGGTGTGAGAAAGCATTTAAATGAAACATACTTAAAGCTTGGGCAGCGGTCATCCTTTTTCTGTGGTCTTTGTTCAAAAGTCTCTTCACAAAGTCTTTAGCTTCTGGTGATATTGATGGCCAAGGTGAATCATCAAAGTTGGGATTTGCTCTCAACACAGACCGGAAGATTCCTGATTCAGTGCGTGCCCAAAATGGTCTACTTCCGCATAACAATATGTATGAAATAACTCCAATACTCCATAAGTCTGCTTCAACACTGTAAGATCTATGCAGAACTTCAGGTGCAACGTAGTATGCACTGCCAACAATATCATTAAGGCGCTGATCTGCATGTTTATTTAAAAGTTTCACTTCTTAGCAGTGGAAACTTAATAAGAGCATGACAATGATAATAAGACAGGCTGAAAGAATAAATCATAAACATTTCTTTTGAACAATGGATGAAATTCTAAACCAAAAAATAATAATGCATAGCCTGAGATTCATCCGCCGAATTAGTGAAATACAATTGATGAGCAAACATAAAAAAATTGTAGCAGAGCTTGGAAAAGAGAAATATCTAAGCGGGGATAGAAAAGAATCAAGTAATTGTTAATATGTCTCCATGATTTTGACCAAAATATAGAAAGACATTACTTAATTAGTACAAATAATTGCAAAGTTTTCAAATGAACTTTCCCCTAGTCTTTTTCCAGACTACACTCAATACTATCAGCCAGAATATAAAAAGGAAGTGACTAGAGAGAAAATATTTTCAATGAAGAATTAAGGATGTGTAGAGTAGGAGTGAAAGGTAGAAAGTGGAAACTGAAAATAGGAAGGTAATAAAGTTGGAGGGAAAACTAATAAGGTAATTGGACACAATTTAAGTTTTAGACGTATCCCTCATATTCATTCTTCTGTTTTTAACCACCTCTTTTTTGCACCTACCAAGCTGTGAGCTCTATGCCCTACTTAAAACTGGAGTTGGCTTTAACATTCTAAATGCACTAGTTGAAAGCAGTAAATTACAGTGAGCACCAAGCAGGAGCTCCTGAAGTGATAGTAGAAGAATATGAAAGCCTGAAAGCCTATATCCAATCAAGTACTCAAACTCAAGGATTACTTAATGTGTGTCTTTCTTCAACCACGACCAATAACTCGATCATCCTTGATGTAATAAAAAATGCTTGCTAGCAAATCCAATGATCATAATATTAAATTTTAATTACCAAATAGTAAAAACCATAATTGCATGAGGAACTCTCTTCATTTAGTTAAAATGATTATATGAGTTCAGACTGTGCATCGGAATAAAATCAGTGGAAAGAGGAGGGCGGTGTAGACTAGAAACTATAAATCATAATACATATAATAGTATAGCATAGTAGTGGTTACCCCATGAGCATGTTGGTCTTAAATTTAAAGTGTCTCAAACAGCATTTCAACAAATCATAATGGAGGGTTTGAGTGTTGAACATAATTAGGTTAAAATATGGTTTCGGTCCTTATAGTTTAGTCTATTTTTAAGTGGGTCTGTATACTCAAAAACCTTTTAAATGAATTCCCCTAAGTGTAATGATTTTAAATCGATCTCCGTTGTTAGATAAAAGTTATAGTACCTTTAAGGTTTATCTTACATGGCGAAAAGGAAAATGAACTTTCATCTCAAGACAAAAGGGCATGACAACTTCCATTGGCCATGTAAGATAAACCTTGTATGGTGAAATTAATGACTTATTAACTTTGATATGGTAGAATATCACTATTCCACCACTGTACTGCTTTAGTACCTTACAAAATCCAAAGGCATTAAACCATATTGCACAAAACCATGTGATATTTGATTCCTTGTTTATTCTATGAAGATTGAATGATTAAAGTCAACCATGCTGGATTATTATAAAGTAAAGGAAAATTAATGTTAAATATGAGAAAAGTGAGTAGCTTGGATATGCTTTATTATACCTCTTAATACTCGCTATATTAGGTTGATTTAGCATATTACCTGGCCTAACAAAATCAGATAGACCAAAATCAATAACTTTCATCCCAGCATTCTCCACTTTTGAGACAAAGAGAAAATTCTGCAAACGAGGCAAGGCATTCAGAGTGACAAGTAATCGATTGGATAGGCAATTATACAAACAAAAAATTGCTTACTCATTGAAAGGCATGACCAAATTATTCTAAGTTGTTCAACTTCATAATGTCATACCTCTGGTTTGAGATCACGATGAACAACCCCTTGAAGATGACAATAGGCAACTACATCTAGAATTTGTACAATAATAGCTTTAGCGTCATCCTCTGGGTATCGTCCACCTCTTTAAGAAGTAATTCAATAATAAGAATCCAATTATAGTCATGCTATTCAAAACAAAACTTCTATGATGAAATAATGGAGTGACAAAAATTGTACACGTAGTACAAATGAAAGAGATTTTCAAACTTACCTTTCTAGGATTCGGTCAAGTAGTTCTCCACCCTCACACAACCTAACAAAAATGAGAAAATATTATTTCAGAATAAATATTCAATTCAATTATTGTATGTATGTGCCTAGCTACAAAATCTTCCCATGTTATGAATATTCTTGGAAACATTAACTTGTGATTTCCTTTATACCCAATCACTTAAAAAGATATATGAATACAAATCAACTGGTTAACAAAATTGGAACAAATCCTAGCAGGACTTGGAAGAGAATTCCAGAAATAATTGTTTCTAAACGTACTCCATCACTATGTAGACATTATTTACATCCTCAAATGCTTCATAAAACTTGACCAAATTTGTATGTCCAGATAAGGCCTTCAACATTTTCACCTCCCTCCGTACATCTTCAATTGCTATCGCTGAAGTCATCTGCCATATAAAAAATAGTTAAATACAATAACCATTTAAAAAAAATTATAAGGTCAGACTGATCACAGCTGAAAATCAAAAGTCCAATTCATGTTGATGTTTGTCAAAACACAAACTACAGACGCTACGTCGGCTACGAACAAAACTTCAAAATGCATAATTACCCCACCCCAAATTAAATTTTACTCTCATACTCCAATTTGATCGTTTAGTAGAATAATGAAAAGGTGCGGAAGCATAGGGTAACCTTCCTAAAAATATAATCCATCAGAGGCCAAATAACGGAAATGAAAATTTTACATTATCTAATTGGAATATATCTTGCAATAAATGGACACTTAAAACATTAATCCGTGATCATTAAGAACACTGCTCTCTGTTCCCTTACTCAATGATCTTAGTTCTATTCATGTATTTTTCTTTTTAAGCTCATATGCCCGAGTAATTGTCAACTCATATTATGAAATCACAAGCATCCTCCAATTCAATCATATTGGAAGGTAAAAACAGTAACACCCAGGTTAGCTATATGCAATCTTAAATCTACAACGGACAACTACTAAGCACCAATATGTGTACTAATGATCTAATCAAGGAACATAAAACAGTTTTTATATGACAAACGTGCAACTTAGGTGGTCCCTTCATGCCTCCCACTCTATCCGTATGATTTGGCAACGGGGAATATGATCAACAAGCTTCACGTCTCAAACAAAGAAGCCTTTGCCATTCTACCCACAATTAATTGGTCATTAATAAAACAACTTAAAACATTTTTGATAAATCATAGTCCCCCATATAAAATAACTTCAGCAAAAAACCACATTTTCCTACAACTTGCCCTTGCTACAGAGTGACATCACTTGTGTCCCATAACTTACAAGTTCTGCCACCTACTCTCGAGAATTTAACATAACGTTCGGAAGAAAACCGACAAGAAGTGATCACCATTTGCAGCCAAAACTACACTTTATCGATCATTACTTTTCCCCACAATTTCCGCTTAAACGACATGTGAAGTGAATTATTAATCCTTATCCTGCAATCATTTTCATGTCATACTTTTGAAGTTAATATATTCTTCCGGGAAACAGGCCTCCGCTTTCCTATTTTAAGAAATTCACAATCATACCATAGATTGGTCAAATCTAAAACATCACTAATAAAACCATTTGGAACCTCACTGCACAGCTGCTACTTCATCATGCAACATAACAATATTGATATTCATACAGCACACAATGATTAAACATTCAACAAATGCAATGACTTTTTTCCCAAAAACAAACATGGCTGCAAAATTGAATTGCCAAGTTCAAAAATAAGTAATCATTCAATTTACCACTACAAATAACAAACGATCATGCAAGTTAACAATTGATTCATCATTGACCAAGAGTCAACGTATACCATCTCAAAGTAAAATCATATCAATTGATCTAATTTCAATTCAAGCTCAAAAATTTCTAAGAAATAATAAAAACCCAAAATTTCTATCAACATCATCATCATCACCTTAGATTTGGATATGATTTTCACAGCCACTGATTGACCCTTGAGTTCACCCTTCTTCCCTTTAGCCCAACAAGTATGACCAAAATGCCCTCGCCCCACTTCTTTCCCTAATTCGAATTTTGCCCCAAAATTCTTCCCATAGCCAAAGCTCTTATCAAGTGTCCTCTCTCCCTCACCACCACCTTCACCTTGTTGCTCCTCCGGTATCGGTCCATCCTTCGGTTTCGCCATCTTCCCCTGCCACCTCTGTAACGCCGCAATGATGGGCTTCGCAGGTGACGGGGGAGGAAGAGGCCACCTGAATTTCCGGCCTGGAGTCATCGCCGGCGACGGCGCTACTCCCGCCGGAAGAGGGCTCGGGAAGGGGCTGTTAACGGAGAAGGAGTTGGCCGAAGTGTGCCTCCCCGGAGTTGCATCACTGGCGGTGGAGACGGAGTTGACTGAAGGCATCACCGGCGATGGTGATGCTACTGGCTGGTGAGGCGGCTTGAGACGGTGATCGGTGGCGTTAGTTTCGTTGTCGGCGGCGACGCCTTTGCTACAGCAATGACCCATGACGGTGGAAGTCAAAGGTTCAGACAAGAGGGAGAAAAGTTCGCCGGAGAAATAGAAAAAGGGAAGAGAGTGTTAGAGAGAGAAAGAAATATGTAGAGAGAGAAAAGTTAAGTAAGTAAAAGTATTTAAGAATTATAAGAAAAAATAAAGAAAGAAAATAAAAAGAAATGAAAAGAGAGAGAAAGAGAGAGAGGAAATGATGGAGTTAAAATTTTGAGGTGAGGGAATTGAATAAACGTTAATAGGAGGACACTACAACTGTATTCATTTATGGGTGAAAATAAATCGATTCCTACGTTTGTTGAATTGCTATTCTTGAAAATTTACAATATTTTATTAATGTCCTAAAAACATAATTTAATAAATAACTAAGTTAAACATTTCTCTATAATGCAACTAGGTTAATAACTACTATGGCCAATAGCAATAACTTCGGATTTCTTCCATCAACAATTGCTAACACTTGTATACAAGAATGTTTTAGTTTGTTGGGATTTCGGAAACCTCTCCACCATGTTAGTATAAATGTAATGTGGATGGTTTGATTAAGCAACCTACTAGTATACAGGCTACGGGGAAGTGTGTAGGAACGATACTGGAAAATGGTTGTTTGACTTCTTCAAGAACCTCGGTGCATCTTCTGTTTTATGGGTAGAATTGTGGAAAATCTACTCTATGCTTACTATAGCTTGAAGTAAAAGTTTATGACAAATAATTCTTGAGAGTGACTCATAAGTGGCGATCAACTTAGTTAATGATTGTTGTGATTGGTGTCGTGTTTATACATCTTTGCTTCAAGTTATTTGAGACTGGCTAAGAAGATATTGGATGATCCATTATGTCCATATTCTCAGGGAAGATAACCGAGTAGCAGATTTCATGGCAAGTTTATATCGAATTGGGAACTCATCTGATGTAGTATCTTCGAGGTGGGAGGGGAGATTTAATTTTATTTGACTATACAAGAGGAATGTTCTAGCATAGTGTCCTTGGATTTTCCCCTAAAAAAGATATTTAAAATTAAAAACAGTATGATAGTAAATATGATATTTTTTTACCAACAAAGTATTGATTTAATGGTATAAAGTCTTGCTGGATCTTTAGGATGACCAAAAGATCAAAGGTTTGATTTCTGGTAGCAATACTTGCTAGGTTGGGCAATTACGTACCCCATGAAAGATTAATTTTTTATCCAAAATGTGAGCGAATACATTTAATAGCACAAAAAATATATAATATTTTATTTGGTTTTAGAAATTGAATGAACTCTTATCCACTCCTACAAAACCAACATGTAATGATGTTTTTATACAATTAATACTAGCGTGTTGACATGCACTGCCGTACCTGTCAATCCGCTTTCCTATCGTTTGTAATGTATAGTTTGTATTTTATAAATTCAAATATATTTTTTTGCGCTAAATTTACGGTTGAATTTATTCAATTGGTCTAATATTCAATTTTTTAAATACACTTTTAAAATAAGAAGATAATAAGGATAAAATAAGAAAATAATATTATATGGTGTTTTGGTAGAAATAAAAAGATATTGAGGGCAAAATAGGAAAACACAAATTACACCATGATATGTGATTATTTTGTGTTTTCCCTTTATTAATAGTATAGAAGTATAGATATCACTAGCCAATTCATGTGTCATTATTGGTCGTTACTTTTATCTAAGCATGAATCATGGAAAACTCTTAGTATATATTATTTTCTACTAATGAATTAATGTTAACATAAATATTATCTGTCATCTGATATGGAAAAATTAATATAACTCGATCGAATACATTTACGCGTTCCTATTTACACACGAGATGCGTGAGGTGCCTTGTTTGTTTCTGTTAATTTATTAATTTGTTCTTTACCATATATTTCTTTTAATTCCTTAATGAAAACATTTTTTTTATATACTATGTTTATTTATAATGTCATTAGTTAATAATAATACATTCCATGTATTTTAAAACTATATAAAAGTGTTTCTTTATTATGTAGTATTAGAGGTAAGCTGGGTCGGGTTGGGACGGGTTAAGGTTTATCTTTACCTGTTCCTAAATATTGATCGGGTAATTTTTTTGAACCTGGATCTGGCCCCAGACTCAAAGCTAATCCAACTCTAAATATTAATTGTGTCAGCCTTTAAACCCGATCCGACCTAGACCTGATTAAATATAATGCAAAGTAATTTTAGTTAAAGACTTTTCAATATTATTTATTATTATTATTATGTAATTTGAAATATAAAATGATATATGTATATATATATATATTATTAATCATGTATATATGATGAAAAATTAGAGAATTAATGAAACTTTCGACTAAAAGATATCATTAATTTGTACACATTTGAGTAGAAACACATACAAATATGATGATTGAGTAACTATGAGACGGGACGGGTCAGGTCATACTTCGTCCTTACCCGATCCTAAATATTGACTGTATCTATTTTTTAAACCTAAAACTGGCCCTAGACCTTATCAGACCCAACTCTATTTGGGCTCGATCATAATCGGTTGTATCAGGTGACGGGTAGGGTCTAGTCCTATTGAAGTATAACAAAACTACAGACAATGAAGAAAGGCAAGATGCACTAGCAAATGACTTGGAACACAAGGTAGATGGCTTGGAATAGAAGGCATGGAACTCAAAGCTGAAGAAGAGAGTCTAGCATATCAGGAATGCATATTTGCCCAAACTGTTTGAAACATACAAGTGTCTCCTGGGCAGATTGCTTGAGGAAGGGGCAAATTAGTCTAGGCTTATTTTGAGTTATGTTAGTGATCTAGTGATTGTTTATTTTCACACTATTCCTAACAATAATTAGTTTAAGTCTAGAAGTTAGTTAAGTTAGTTGAATAGGTGCCTTGTAAACCAAGTCTTATATATCAAAGTATATAAAACATGTTATATACTTGGAATAAGATGAGATATTATTCATAAAGAATACAAACTTGTAACAGTCCTGCTCACCCCTATACAGTAAAAACTTCACAGAATCATATTAAATCGTATAAGCTGGCAAACAATGGTAGCAGCTACGAAAAAGTACGGCAGTGCCAAAAATCAGATATTACATGATTTTGCGTCGAAAAAAAGGAAATTTCGTAGGTTATTTACATAAACATTTTTCTCCATTTTTTAATTTTCTTTTTTCTTTTATTCAAGGAACCGCATTGCATAAAGGTTGACATTATGTGTGTGAACGTTTTGCGTTGTTATTATTGGTACTAAAATAAGTATGGGATGAGTAGTTAAGTACTCAAACATGGGCTTGGCTTCATTTTGTTCAACTAATTGGCTTCTTTTTGTTGAACTAATGTATAACCAATGATATTCTTGGACTTATGGGTAGGGGAGTAATCTTTTTTTAGAATAATGTATATCCTTATATCAGGAGATAATTTATCTTCTCTAGCTAGTAAAAATGTGACATGTGTGCCATTTTGTTTATTTTTAAAAATATTTTTATAGAAAATGATGAAACATGACACATGTCATGATTTCACTGGCATGAGATAACTTATCTCCTTACCAGAAGATACTTCATTCCCATCTTTTTTTAGAATGTGTTACTATTCATTCCAACAAATATTATTCTTGAGAATTATATATTTAGTTTTTAGCCTAGTTCAATACTTAATCTAGTAAAGTCTTATATTATTAGACTAATATATAATTGGTATTCAAATACTTGTCCATTGTCATCTACTAGGCAAGGAAGTAACACTTTTTTATGTCAGATTTTAGTATTTCCAAGTCACATTGTAAAAGATAAAAATGAAACAACTCCGTCTACAAATACATTAATTTTTATTTGATACTCGAATGTTAGATATTGGCTGAGGAGAATTAAGTTTCTGATTGATTAAATATAATAATAAAAAACTTTACTTGGATACTATAATCATCGATCACTGATTTTTGCAATATATTTTTAAGTGATAACGGATTTACTATCTAAGCGAATTACAATTTGAAATCTGAAATTTGAAGAATCATGAATGTTAAAGGGACTAATGTCATTTAATATTCAAAATTTTCAAATCCCTATTTTTCTCTGGAACCCCTTCAACTTTGTAATCATTTTTCCTACATATATACTATTTCCCGTTAGATAAGTTTGTCTGTGCATATTTTTCCTGGTTATAGAGTTTTTCTTGATACTACTAATATTATATTCTTACATTTTTTAGATATGAAATTAATTTTTTTTATGGTGTGGTTGTCCCTCCTAACAAGAGTAACATCTTATTGACTTTATTGTTTCCTAGACGAGTCTTTATTCAGTTTTTTTTGGTAAATGAAATTTTGTTCCTTTACTTTTGGCCTGACTAATAAATAACATTTAAAAAAATGATATCATAAGTTAGATGTGAACTATGGTTAGGCCTGGCTGTTATAAATGGTGTGAAACGTTCAAGATGCTTCATTCATAAGATATGAATTACTTTTGTTAAAAAATACAATGGTAATTCTCATTCATATTTTATATTAGCTGGCTAATATTTTCCAAAAATTATGATGTCATTTTATGACATTTTTCGTTTTTCTCATTGTAGAGTAATACATTTTATTATATATCACACTGTACTTAACCAAATCTAACAAATACTTGTCCCATTACTGCCTAAGGCTAAGGTTGTGGTAAGACTAACAAACAAATAGATGGAGCGAGAAACCCTAATACTAAAAATATATATTTGTTGTCTCGTCTATATCATATATATATATTGTCATGTGTTAATGATAATAAATAAAAACAACAATATGTATTTATTATTCTAATAATTTTGTAGATACTGTCTTGTGTGCCATTAAATTTAGTAATGTATGATGTAATGCTTACAAAGTTCCATGAACTTCATGTTATTTGCCATAAGTATGAAAATGGCAAAATAAATAAGGGTAGGGAAAAATAGTGTATTTATTATTTTAATTTAGTAGATGGAGTACTTGTTACTCAAGAAAATAAAAAAAAGGAGTCTGAGACTGAGTAATCACAACTCACAGAAACCATATAACATAGGAGCGCCGCATTTCAAGTGAGTTGACTATTACTACAAATTGCATATTTTTTATTTTACACTGTTAAAATTTAAAAAAAATGAAATACTTATACATTCTTATTAAAAATTTATACACAATTAATATATTATTTATCATTTATTTAAATTAAATATGAACAATAAATAATACAATATATACATTAACAATAAATCTGTCAATATATACATTTTCTTTCAACTTTGTATAAGTGGGTCATCTCTAATGGAGAACTTACCAAGTCATGAGTGATTTATAGTTAAATTGGTATGTTGTCTAAGTCTATCAACCGCAAATCTTGAATTTTTTGTTTCAGACACATCAATCATATTGAAGTCAAGACATTTGATTAAACTAAATGATGAATTGAAAACTACGCAACTAGTAAATAGGTAGTATATATAATTTGTCAACCCTTTATATAATTTTAGTATATATGTACGAAGTGATAAGTTATATACATTTATCTTTAAATTAAATTTATATTAATTGTTCTTATTTATCCTAATAATAAATTTAAGTATATATGTATTATTTTTTATGTGCAAAATGGGCTTTGCCATCTATTCTCCAATGTAATATTCAAGCAACCCAACAAAAGAAAGTCAAAATTAAAACATTGGAAATGTTTTCTTTTGTCCTGGACCTTTCTCCATTCAATTACTTAAACATTTGCATGAGAACAATGATTAGCTAACAATAAAACTCCTAGAATGTGCATCTTCAACTTTAGAGTTTAGCGTGTATCTTATATTTTAAAGGCTAACTAACAAGTTACCCGTGTATTAGTATGAGATGATAATTTTTTGTCGCATAATTAAAAACACATATTATATGTGCATTTATATGATTAAGAACACATGTATATTACTCATGCATTCGCAGGGTTAAAAACACATATGTTAACCATGTCTTTATATTGTTAAGAATTCACATGTGACTTGTGCATTCACATGGTTAAAAACATATGTTACCAATATATCTGCATTGCTAAGAATACACATATTACCCGTGTGTTTGCATAGTTAAAATATACATGCTAATTGTGTATTTGTATTGTTAAGAACACATGTGTTACTCGTGTGTTTGTCTGATAAAACACATAAGGAAAATAAATGACAATTTTGAATTTGAATTTTCTAATGAAAATAGAAGATTGAAGCATGATATAATGTGATTTTTTAAAGTAAATATTAAAAGTTGTAGAAAATGAAATTATGTTAGAATGTACACATGAAGGAGATAGAACCATTTTGGAAGGAGAAAATGAATGAGAAACTGACATGTGCCAATAGATAATGTGAGTTTACATTTTTTTATTATATAGTTAATAGATAAAAACAAATGGGTTCATCAATTATTAGTATTAAAATATACAATGTATACAAGGAATATTCAATGTTAGAATGTACACATAATTAATATGGACATGTTTTGAAAGGATAATGTATTTGTATTGTTAAGAACATATGTGTTACTAGTATGTTTGTCTGATCAAACACATAAGGAAAATAAATGACAATTTTGAATTTGAATTTTCTAATGAAAATTGAAACATGATATAATGTGATTTTTTAAAGTAAATATTAAAAGTTATAGAAAATAAAATTATGTTATAATGTACACATGAAGGAGATAGAACCATTTTGAAAGGGAAAAATGAATGAGAAGCTGACATATGCCAATAAATAATGTGTGTTTACCTTTTTATTATTTTATAGTTAATAGATAAAAAACAAATGGGTCCACCAATTATTAGTACTAAAATATACAATGTATAAAATGAAATACTCAATGTTAGAATGTGCACATAATTAACATGGACATGTTTTGGAGGGAACATGTTAATTCTATATTTGTATTGTTAAGAACAAATGTGTTACTCGTGTGTTGGTTTGATCAAACACATAAGACAGGTAAATGACAATTTTGAATTTTCCAATGAAAATAGAAAATTGAAACATGATATAACATGATTTTTTAAAGTAAATATTAAAAGTTGTAGAAATGAAATTATGTTAGAATGTACACATGAAGGAGATAGAACCATTTTGAAGGGGGGAATGAAAAGCTGACATGTGGCAATATATAATGTGAGATTAACTTTTTTTATTATATAGTCAATAGATAAAAACAAATGGGTCCATCAATTAGTAGTATTAAAATATACAATATGTAAAATGGAATATTCAATGTTAGAATGTATACATAATTAACATGAACATGTTTTGGAGGGAAAATTTTGATTAAGAGATTGACATGTGTCATGAGAGACCTTTTTATTATTATATATTATATATAGGTAATAGATTAACATGAACATGTTTTGGAGGGAACATGTTAACTCTATATTTGTATTATTAAGAACATATGTGTTGCTTATGTATTTGTTTGATCAAACACATAAAGAAAATAAATGACAATTTTAAATTTGAATTTTCCAATGAAAATAGAAAATTGAAACATGATATAATGTGAATTTTTAAAGTAAATATTAAAAGTTGTAGAAAATGAAATTATGTTAGAACGTACACATGAAGGAGACACAACCATTTTGAAGGGGGGAATGAATTAGAAGCTGACATGTGACAATAGATAATGTAGGATTACCTTTTTTTTATTATATAGTTAATAGATAAAAACAAATGGATCCATCAATTATTAGTATTAAAGTTACAATAATGTATAAAATGGAATATCCAATGTTAGAATATACATATAATTAGCATGAATATGTTTTGGAGGAAATTTTTTTATTAAGAGATTAACATGTGTCATGAGAGACATTTTTTTTATTATAGAAGTAATAGATAGATGTGCTTAAATCCATATCAAATCTTGAGAAACATATGTGATTTTTATTAGTGATTTGGTCATTTCACTTTTGAGTAGTTTTTGTAAGTTTTCTTTACTAACTATGGTATTTAAGTTTCTAACATTTTCGGATTAGTCATAAATTAGTTAAGGAATAAAAATGCAAGAAAAAAAAAAGTTAAAGGGAAGAAAAATAGTAAAAAAATGATATGACAATTTTATTGTTTGATATGATTGAAAATGAGAATAAAAAAAAAAACATTTATATATAATGCATTTAAAACGATATAAGTGCATTTATTATATATAGTATGTCTAATTTTTAAACACTATTTTTATTGTTATAAATTATATAACTAAATAATTCGTTTTTAGTAAGATTGATTAATATTTTTTAAGGAACATAGAAACTAAATTTAACATAACAAATTTTGTTTATATAGTTCAATGAAAATCATTAACAACTTATATATTCTTCTCACTAATGTATCTAAAGAAAGTATAATTTATCTTTGACAATCACTTTTATATTTTTATTTGTCTCACTTTCACAAATTTACGTGTTTTGTCCTTCTAATTAGTTATTTATTATTTGTCACTTCGTTAATAATTTTAAGTAATCATGTTCTTTTTTTTCAATCGATTTTTATTGACCATACACAATTAATTTAGCTAATTTTACATAAAAATAAATATAAACAAAGAAGTTCACTACATTATATAAAATTTTATATAGTGGAAGGACAAATTTAAAATTTTTGATGATTTTATTTCTTTTCTTCATAAACTAGAGAGAAAATATTTTTGTGGAACCCATTCATATTCCCCCCTTCCCCTATTTAGTATTAGAACCAAATTATAGAAAAGAACATTTTTCATCACTTTTCTTTCCTCTTATTTTTTACATAACCAAATATATTAAATGTGTCTTTTTTTCTCTTCATCTATTATGATGTGTAATTTTGAACTTGGAGAGTGTTTACTATTAGATGGGTATGTGATTGTGATTTTTTTTGAAGTGGTTTTTTAAAGTTTTGTTATATAGGAGATGATGATTTCAATGAAGAAGAATGATTTTCTTTGGAGTTAGTGAAGAATAAAAGTATATTGCTTATAAGCTTTGTCATTCATAATAATTCTATGTGTCTCTAGAAGGATCGTTTCTTGTTGTCGGAGAATATATGCAGTTTAGACGAAAAAGTAATACTATTTATATCATAGATGATAATTTCGTAGTTAAAGTGCATCAACATGGCATACTGAGTATGATGAATAATTAAGATTGTTAACCTTAATCGGTGTGCATAAAATTAGTTCGGATTAATACACTTCAATCTAATTTTGAGAAGTGTAAGCTAGTATTAAAGCGTTAGAAACTTTAAGAAAACAACTAATTTAAAACATAAAGTACAAATAAAAGTGAAATTCACCCTTAGTTATAAAACAAGTTACATGTTTTTGGCTTTGTTTAAGATTAAAAAATAAGTGATTCCTAATATATCTATATATATATATATATTTACTATATATAAAGTCAAAATATGGTGTAACTATTATTATTGTGTATTTTTTATTTTCCTATTTTATCATTTAATTTCTAAAGAAACATATAATCTTAAATAATCACCCTCAAAACATTAATTGCAAATTAAAACCATTATTCTCACATTAAATTGAATATTCTAATAAAATAATAATAATTTAAAGTATATCAAATAAAAAATCATAATATAAAATACAAAAAATAAAAAATATATTCTAATTATATAAAAATTGAATATTTAATTATATAAAATAAAAACGTGAGACAATAGACATGAAATGCCTATGTCACAAGTGTAAATAAATGATTAAATATTTGATAGATTTTTGTATAAAATAGAACATGGTTATATTAATGTTAAATTGTTAATCATAAGCTATGAAAGTATATTCTAAATATAGGAAAAAATCAATCATTAAGATCCTGATTATGATTTTTTAAAATCTAAATACATGTCAATTTCTTATAAATGTGTTTTTGAGAATAGGAGAGCATGTACACTCGCGAACGAGAAGAGTGGGGAAATTGAATGACTTGTAAGTAGAAGCAAGGGGAGTGAGAGTGGTATCTTATTAATAAAACTTATGTGAATAAAATATGTTCGGGTATAAGGATATGAGAAAAAAAATATATACTGATAGTGTAAAAATTTTTTACACTGTTATTACATTATTCATTGTAAGTTTTCTTTACTAACTATGGTATTTAAGTTTCTAACATTTTCGGATTAGTCATAAATTAGTTAAGGAATAAAAATGCAAGAAAAAAAAAAGTTAAAGGGAAGAAAAATAGTAAAAAAATGATATGACAATTTTATTGTTTGATATGATTGAAAATGAGAATAAAAAAAAAAACATTTATATATAATGCATTTAAAACGATATAAGTGCATTTATTATATATAGTATGTCTAATTTTTAAACACTATTTTTATTGTTATAAATTATATAACTAAATAATTCGTTTTTAGTAAGATTGATTAATATTTTTTAAGGAACATAGAAACTAAATTTAACATAACAAATTTTGTTTATATAGTTCAATGAAAATCATTAACAACTTATATATTCTTCTCACTAATGTATCTAAAGAAAGTATAATTTATCTTTGACAATCACTTTTATATTTTTATTTGTCTCACTTTCACAAATTTACGTGTTTTGTCCTTCTAATTAGTTATTTATTATTTGTCACTTCGTTAATAATTTTAAGTAATCATGTTCTTTTTTTTCAATCGATTTTTATTGACCATACACAATTAATTTAGCTAATTTTACATAAAAATAAATATAAACAAAGAAGTTCACTACATTATATAAAATTTTATATAGTGGAAGGACAAATTTAAAATTTTTGATGATTTT
Organism: Lupinus angustifolius; assembly: GCF_001865875.1. Taxonomy (NCBI): domain Eukaryota; kingdom Viridiplantae; phylum Streptophyta; class Magnoliopsida; order Fabales; family Fabaceae; genus Lupinus; species Lupinus angustifolius. The sequence continues at coordinate 19,086 of NW_017726107.1, forward strand.
ATTTCTTTTCTTCATAAACTAGAGAGAAAATATTTTTGTGGAACCCATTCATATTCCCCCCTTCCCCTATTTAGTATTAGAACCAAATTATAGAAAAGAACATTTTTCATCACTTTTCTTTCCTCTTATTTTTTACATAACCAAATATATTAAATGTGTCTTTTTTTCTCTTCATCTATTATGATGTGTAATTTTGAACTTGGAGAGTGTTTACTATTAGATGGGTATGTGATTGTGATTTTTTTTGAAGTGGTTTTTTAAAGTTTTGTTATATAGGAGATGATGATTTCAATGAAGAAGAATGATTTTCTTTGGAGTTAGTGAAGAATAAAAGTATATTGCTTATAAGCTTTGTCATTCATAATAATTCTATGTGTCTCTAGAAGGATCGTTTCTTGTTGTCGGAGAATATATGCAGTTTAGACGAAAAAGTAATACTATTTATATCATAGATGATAATTTCGTAGTTAAAGTGCATCAACATGGCATACTGAGTATGATGAATAATTAAGATTGTTAACCTTAATCGGTGTGCATAAAATTAGTTCGGATTAATACACTTCAATCTAATTTTGAGAAGTGTAAGCTAGTATTAAAGCGTTAGAAACTTTAAGAAAACAACTAATTTAAAACATAAAGTACAAATAAAAGTGAAATTCACCCTTAGTTATAAAACAAGTTACATGTTTTTGGCTTTGTTTAAGATTAAAAAATAAGTGATTCCTAATATATCTATATATATATATATATTTACTATATATAAAGTCAAAATATGGTGTAACTATTATTATTGTGTATTTTTTATTTTCCTATTTTATCATTTAATTTCTAAAGAAACATATAATCTTAAATAATCACCCTCAAAACATTAATTGCAAATTAAAACCATTATTCTCACATTAAATTGAATATTCTAATAAAATAATAATAATTTAAAGTATATCAAATAAAAAATCATAATATAAAATACAAAAAATAAAAAATATATTCTAATTATATAAAAATTGAATATTTAATTATATAAAATAAAAACGTGAGACAATAGACATGAAATGCCTATGTCACAAGTGTAAATAAATGATTAAATATTTGATAGATTTTTGTATAAAATAGAACATGGTTATATTAATGTTAAATTGTTAATCATAAGCTATGAAAGTATATTCTAAATATAGGAAAAAATCAATCATTAAGATCCTGATTATGATTTTTTAAAATCTAAATACATGTCAATTTCTTATAAATGTGTTTTTGAGAATAGGAGAGCATGTACACTCGCGAACGAGAAGAGTGGGGAAATTGAATGACTTGTAAGTAGAAGCAAGGGGAGTGAGAGTGGTATCTTATTAATAAAACTTATGTGAATAAAATATGTTCGGGTATAAGGATATGAGAAAAAAAATATATACTGATAGTGTAAAAATTTTTTACACTGTTATTACATTATTCATTATTGATTTTTAGTTATTATTGACTTTTAAATAAAAATATTGCAAATGAATAGTGGCTAATGTACTGACTGTATATAAATCTTTACACTATCAGTATATATATTTTAAACTCTAAGGATATATGTTATAACTTACTGTCATTAAAATTAAGATATGTGTCCTATTTAATTATTTTGTATAAAAATGTTTATAAAACAAAGCAAAATAGTACACCTGTTATACTTTTGATCACTGAAAGAGACAAGTTCTTCTCAAAACTTATATATATATATATACCAATAATGTGTTGATTTAGTAGTATATTAAAAGATTAATGATTCAATTCCTAGAAGCAACATTTGTTGAAAGAGACAAACACAAACTCCGAAAAAATTAATTACTTGTAAAAAAAATGTAAGAAAATATTCTTAGTAAGGATATATAATACCTTATATTTAAGACAAATATAAATATACCTTAGAAATTGCATTGTTCTCCCACTTGCTTCTCACTCACTCTCCCTTACACCTCGTTTTCTCCACTTCCAATTTCCTTTCCCCGAAATCCCCTTCTCTTCAATTTCTTTTCTCACCCTCATACCCCCAATTTCCATTCATTTCCCTCCTATCTTTTCTCTTCCATTTCTAGGGTTTGAGATTTTATTTTCATTTCTTACTAAGACTCACCAATTTGGTTGATCCTCACGATTCTTCTTCACTCAATGGAGGCCTCGGCTAACGTTGCCGCTGCTGCCTCTGCCACCACCGCTCGTGGCGCCTCTATTCAGATTCCGCCGTCTCAATCTCGGAAAGAATGGCGCGCTGTTAACGAGCATCATCACTCTTCACGAAACCCCGATGATGAGGTACTGATTTCACGATTAAACACATTGCATTGTCTTGAAATTTCGAGCTTCCGCGTTCTTAGGGTTCGAAGAAATGAGAAGTTTCGATTTTTATATTTTTAGGTCTTTTAAAATTCATAACCTCCGATTTGGGATTAGGGTTTAACAATGTTGGTTGATGAGAGTCTATGCTTACCTTGTCTTGTGTCGTTTTAAGCTTTAGGCGATTATCTCTGTAACAAGGTTTGTGATGATAGGTTCTGGTGTTTGTGTGGAATCTCAGTTATGTTTTCACTTACTAGGAGTGAACTGAAAAAGTGAATGGGATTTGGTTTCTAATTAATGTAAATCACAAGGCACATAAAATGTGAATGTTTTTTGAAGTGCAACGATTGTAATCTTTTTTATGATTATTGAATCAAATGATTTTTTATAGGCATGATGGTATGTTTTGAAAACAAGACAATCGAAAACGCTAAACCCTAGCCATGGGAACAACATGGTCTACTTGTTTAGGTGGAATGTATCACATATTGATTGATGTTAATGTTTGATGCTTCGACTTTATTGGGCTTCGACTTTAGGTTTTGCTATCAACCTTAAGGTTGTAGGTCTCTAAAATATAGTGGGTTTGATTGCTTACAATTCTATCATTACATATGGGTAATATGTGGTAGCAGGAGCTTGAACACTTTTTTGTTTTTTATTTATTTTTATTGATAATGGGCATCGGCTGATGTGCAGGTGTTAGAAAATGCAAGACATGGACAATCCGATGAAAGAACTATATATGAGGTAAGGTGATGAGTGATGACATTAGAAGCTGCTTTTTAGTTTTAAGAAATTAAGAACCTGGAGATGATTTCCTCCTATTTTTCAAGGTACAGCAAGGAAGAGAGCCTATTGATGCTGATTTTTGTTCAATAACAGTGGATGGAACATTAGGCAATGACATCTTGCAGCAACAGCTTCATAATGTTGTTAGACAAAGACAGGAAGTACTGCAAGTGGAGATCGAACTGAAAGCTCAAATTATTGCTAGAAATGAGATAATTGAAATGCGAAGCACCTTTGATGCTCAACTCAAGGAACATGCTATTAATGCCAGCAAGCTTCAGGTGTAAATTCATAATGCTAATCTATATGTTTACGTGGGCTCCGGAGTCCTAGCTGATATACCTCCAACTTTTGAAAAAATGACGTTTTATCCTGTTCCAGAATTTACAAGAACTTGAATTTATACATTTACTCGTATCCCTTTGTAGTAAGTCAGTAACAACTAGTGGATTATGTCAATTTCCGTTGATAAGATAATTTGGTACAGCAATTGCAGCTGTGTTATTTCTGATTGAGGCAAGAGGAATTTTATACTTAAACATCTGCAGTTTAAGTTACATGTTTTGCTTCTCACAGGAGGTCAGTGATTGTCGACACTAAAACTTATCTGTCCTTACAGGAGCAACTTCGTGAAAGGGAGCAAACTATTCATGAACTGGAAAGGAAAATGGAAGAGAAAGACATGGAGCTGCATACTATTAAGTTAGACAATGAAGCGGTTTGTATTATTGCTGCTTTTCCTTCTCTCTTTTTTATAATTTTAGTAGATATTAATTTGCGTGATGTTTTTCTATTGAATTATATTTCATCTCTTAGCTTCTAAGTCCTTCTTAAGTTGTCATCATATGGGAATATCCTAACCTCTTTCATCGTACTATTTTTCCTTAATAAAGTTTTTTGGTCAAAATCATTTTAGGCGTGGGCTAAACAAGACCTTCTCCGCGAGCAAAGCAAAGAACTGGCAACTTTCAGGTTTTTGTTTAATCCAGATGTACTTATGGGATGTTTAGTCTTTGCCTCTGTGCAACATCTTTAAATGACTAAATCCTTTTGCAGAAGGGAGCGTGAACATTCAGAGGCTGAAAGAGCTCAGCATATAAAACAAATACATGATCTTCAAGAGCATTTTCAAGAAAAAGAGAGACAGCTTGTTGAGTTGCAGGAACAAGTTGGTGGCTTAGCCATATTTAGTTATTTCTATGTTATGTTACCAAATTAATTTATTTAAAAGCGTTGTTGGTTTAAATGGCCTGAAGATGATTATTTCTTTCAGCAAAGGGTTGCTCAGGAGGCCATTATGTATAAAGATGAGCAGTTAAGAGAGGCCCAAGCATGGATAGGCCGTGTTCGCGAGATGGATGTTTTCCAATCAACAACGAACCAGACATTACAGGCTGAATTGCGAGAGCGCACAGAGCAATGTAATCAGCTCTGGATAGGATTTCAGAGACAGGTTGATCTGATCCTCCATCCTTTTTCTACATCAAGGATGCTTGTTGATTATGTTTTTATTAACACACAAATGTGTTTTTTGTGCCCACAAGTTGTCCACTGCCTATTCGCTAAGTAGTCTGTTGTGATTTTGTTTTGAAGATTCATTGCATGACAATGCCTGATCACAATTTTGTCGTGATATTATTAGTATGAATGTGCTGAATTATTAGCAGTAGTAAACATTTATTTTCTCTGTATAAACATATTTTTGGTCCCTTAGTATAGTATATTTGTTTATTTACTGAATAATAGCTTCAATCTGTTAAATCATTAGTTTGATTTTGTTAGTATGCAGAGATGGAGAGACTTCATTTGCAAACTATTCATCAACTGCAACTTGAGCTGGCTGAAGCAAGAGAGAGGAATGGGACTTTCAATGATGATTCACTGTCCCAAATGAATTCAAAAAACGATGTAAGTCAGTTTGGATCGGAGAATGGAAATCAATTTGACTTAAACAGATGCAATGCTTCAGGTGGAAATAATGGCCAACTTCCAAATGAAAGTCCAGATAATGTTCCACCATTTGCGTCCACCGGCAATGCTACAATGCAGGTTTATGCTTAATTAATAAAGTTTGATCGATAACCAGCTAGTTGTCTACATGTTTTTATTTGCCATAACTCTAATTTACAGATTATGTCTGTACACTTCAAACAAAATTTGATAATGTCCTTTGAACTTTTATATTTTAGACTGTATAATGAATGACTGTTCCATAGGGTTCACTAGTGGGTTTTCATTATATTCTCTTTTAAATATATCAATATTGTCATTAATATATTTACATGGACTTAAAAGCTAGTATTCCATGCCCTCATTATTATTGAGGAAGTGAATTTTATGAAACCAATGTTTACTTTTTATGATTTTTGAATGACATCAAATATTTTTCAGTCGGGTGATTATACCTGCTTAGTGTTATGCCTTCATATTTCATTGTATGACGTGATAGACAACTGGGTTGAATAACAACATATCTTACCTGTTTGTCAATTTTTGTGTGGTTATTTCTAGACTGATCGTGCTCCTGGTGTTCCTATTACTCCTTCATCTCTACTTGTCCCACCTTCATATTTCCCCCCTGGCCAAGTAACTTCATTGCACCCTTTCATTATGCATCAAGGAGTACCCAATTCTGTTGCATCTCATGTTCCTCAGTCACATGTTGGACATTTTCATCCTGTGCCAGCAATGTCACCTCTGCAGCAATGGCAGAATCATCAGGTATTGAAAGATAAAAATAATTTGGCTGTATGCATCCCCTAAATTTTTAGTGATATGCAGCCTGAGTTTCTAACTTTCTACTGTATGTCTTCAGGTGGTATCAGATGGTTCACAGGTATCCATACAGGATGATCCTACATCATGCCAAAATGATCAAAATTTGTTGAGATCAGATGCTAAGTTTAATTATGAAATGTCCATTAATGGACAAGCACTTCATAGAGACTATTTTGATGCTCGCGTCCAACAAAATGAAGAGCCACAAACTGTGATTTCATCATCTACCGGGGAGACACAGGTTGTGTAGTAAATGATTTTGTTTTTACTCAGTACAGTTTACTTCTCATTAATTTTATGGAAGATACTAATGATAATTAGCTGATTTTTTTTCAAGCTTCTACAGACAATTGATAAAGGCCAACTTGTAGCTTCCCAACAAGATCAAAGCTTACAACAAATTTCTTCACAGTTCTCTGATTCATTAAGATTGAACTCCTTTGAATCAAATGGTGAAATTAAGGTTTGATGATACTTTTCTTGCCTGTTTGATATTTTTGTTGTTTGGCCTGCCTTACAAGGTTAGATTGATTAGACAAATCTGTACTGTTCGTGATTTGGCAAATGCTGCCGTCTCAAAGATAATGGTATAAACCATGGCTAGCAGACATGTTTCATTTAATTGTGTGAAGATGTCAATGTTTTACGTTGCAACTAAAAGTGCACAGTAGTTTTTGAACATAACTCCTGCAATGCTTCTGAAAGCATGCTCAAAAAGCCACATGACATATATAGAAGTGGCTTTTAAGGAACTTAACAAGCACTTGAACTTCTTTACATGCAACAAAGACAGTTACTAAGTAAAGTGCACTTAAAAAATGCAATCCCAAAACGGCATTGGCCTGGTCCCTGTTTCACAGCTAAAATGTAAGCTAATGTTTTTCACTGTGCAGGAGCAGAATGCTGGAGCTAATGATGGACCTGAGGAACAAGTTGAAGAGCATGCAAGTTCTTCTGTCATTGCATCTGCTGTCACAAGCCATTCTGCTAATCATAATGAAACAGTACAGAGCAATTCTACTGAACCAATATTCCCTGAAGCATTTACCTCTGCTGGGCAGACAATATCAACAACAATTACGAAGACTTCAGAGACTTCTCTCCTTGATGAAAGGTCATTATTAGCTTGCATTGTTCGCACTATTCCAGCTGGTGGACGGATTCGAATCAGTTCAACGGTTAGTGAGCTTTTAAGCGTGAAATCCTTGGCACTTATGGAGTGATGCTTGTTTTATTTTTTCTATGCTGATATAATTATCATGTATTATGATTCAAACACAGCTCCCTAACAGATTGGGCAAGATGCTTGCACCACTACATTGGCATGATTACAAAAGAAAGTATGGAAAGCTGGATGATTTTGTTGCTAGCCATCCTGAAGTAAGTTTTTAGTTAAAGTTTGGATGCATAGAATTTAGAGTAATGCTACAACAACCAATAGCAGATCTCAACTAGTATGATTAAGCCTTGGTTGTTGTTGCTACAAAACCAATCAAGTCTTAGTCCCATTACATGGATCGAATGACATCATAATGTTCTATCATAAATCATGTTCATTCACAAAACATTGATCTCTAAATTTTTCTAATCGTGTTGCCTATGATTTTTCCTGGCTTCTCTCTGCTTCTAATGGTCTCCACCACACATGCTCAAACCACCTAAGACATGATTCTACAATTACTAATATGAGCTTCCCAATTTTCCCCCCTAATGCATTCAATGCTAATCTTATTTTGTCTTGTGTGTCCATTCATTTAATGCAACATTCTCATTTATGCTACATTGAAATTATTCTCTCGTAAAAATTTAGAGTAATACTACACAACAAACAATTATTAGTCAGAAATATGATACAATTGAGGTAAACTCGAGGATGTTTTGGTGGAATGAAGTAGCAGGTATTACTTATCCTTCCAAGATTCGAAAAGCATACCTACTCATTTGTCAAAAAAATGGCTAAGTTTTATGTGATCTTCCAAGTTTTATGGAATTGTCTACGTGTGCAAGTTCATACTATATATACTGGAAATTTATTTGCATTACAGCCTGGTGACTTCACTTTATCCTAATAATTTCAGTTATTTATGATTGAGGGAGACTTTATTCAGCTCCGCGAAGGAGCACAGAAAATGGTAGCTGCAACTGCAGCTGTTGCCAAAGTTGCTGCTGCAGCTGCTGCATCATCCCCTTATTCTTCATATATGCCCACTGTAGCAGTTACGCCCATGGCCCAGTCTCATCGCTTGAAGAAAGCTCCTTCAATTGATTCCAAAAATATCAAAACTGACAAGAATCTCCAGGAATATGCAGTGATTTCTTCAAATATAGGTGATGATACCCTAAACGGCGTGTTTAATGTTGCTGGAGGTCTTTCTAATGCCAAAGTTGCGGGTAAATCTAAAGATGCTCGGGAAATGAATGGTCCTGAAAGCAGGGCTGTCCACTCTTCTGTACAATTAGCTGTTGACAATGGGGGAAGCCTAGACAGATCAAGTATAAGCAGTGCCGTAAATCCCGGCTCAGCAAATGGGAGGGCGGTTCAAAGCTTTGCCTTGAAACAACAGTCGAGGTATGCCTCTACATTGTTTGCTGATCATAATATCTATCATTATGCTGTTATGCCTCAATTCTCTATGATGATAATAACTACTAGAAAAAGGAAATTGTGCTAACTGTTTTCTATGACAGGGCAACTGGTGCAGCATATCCTTCTCGAAGATAGTGAGTTTTCTTACTGACATTTAAGAATGCTATTGTTCTTTTGGCAAGTTAAACATGTTTACTAGCGAACACAAAATGTGTTATTCTTAATAGCTCAGGACATGTCTTTAGATATTTGTTTGAGATCTAAACTGGAAGAGTCATTCATGTTCCATTTTATTTTACTTCCCATTGTATGTTCTTTTTGGGCTATGTATTCAATTACTGTTTGTATCTACAGGAAACAGGGTGTGGATGGCACCATGTATGATGTTTTATCGGATTTGTTGGGGACTGCTTTTTGAAGCACTGATGGAGTAATCTTGTGTCCTGACCCTTAGCAAGTTATTTAAGTTTTTGGGGCTATCTCCATTTTCTGTAGTTTCTCACTATTGTTTCAATTTGGCGTGCTTTCATTAATGTTGGCCTCATGCTGTTATATTTATGCATGAAATTGCTTCTGAGATTTTCATTTTTATATATTATCAATGCTTGAAAGATTAATCAACTTGGTTAACATTTTCAGTTTCCTAGCTTTTTATTATTTCGATATTGTAGTTTAATTTCTGGGTTTTCTTCTAAGAATTTATTTGCCTGTTAAATATCATACTTGCATATTGCTAATAGGATATGGATTTTATTTGAGGTTGTTCCGGAATATTTGAGCAATCTTCTAAATTTTAATGTAGATTTAAAATTTAATGTGCTTTATAGCTTATGCTTACGAACTAAGAAAAGGATTCTCTGGTTCTTTAGAGAAAAAAATGTCAAATAATCTGGTGCTAATAGTAGTTATGTATAGGCACCCACCCTCTCCGATCACATAATTCACTTATCCTATTCATTTTATATTTATTGTGTTTGAAGAAAGTATGTGTACATTGCTTTTTTTATTAATAAAGTTAGCTTTATTTCACATGTTTATTAAACCAGATTAAAGTCTGAAAAAATGTGCTTGTTGGAAGGTGAAAGTTTCTAAAAAAAATGTATACATTAACAGTGTATAAGCTTTATGAGTATAAAATGTATGCACTGACAATGTAAAGATTTATACACAGTTAGTGCATTTTCAACATTCATTTGCAATACTTTTATTTAAAAGTCAATGCGGACTAAAAATCAATGACGGATGATATAGTGACAGTGTAAAAAACTTTTACACTGTCGGTCTTTTCCTCATGTTTTATACATTATTATTACATGATTGACTATTGATAATTATTTATTAATGTATCTTCAAAAAAAGTAATACAAATAAATGGTGACAATATATAAATCTTTATATTAACATTGTATATATATTTATATATATATTTCACTCCTAGACATTGAAAACTAAATAAATACAGATATATCCTCAATCATCCCATTTTTCACCGTTGATTTGAATTACTTTTTTTAAAAAGTCAACAATGACTAGAAATGAATAGTAAATGATATAGTAACAAAATAAAAAACTCTTCCATTATCAATGTATATATTTTCTTCTCTTTTATCTTTAATTATACACAGGATAGAACTCATAGCATATATGACTTAAAAAGTTAGAATACACACTCCTACCCTTAAAACATTTTTGCAATATTGTTTTCCATAACCGAATTCACTGTAATTGAATTTTCAATCAAAGTAAATGTACGTGTAAAAAAATTAGTATTGTACTGAACCGAATGTGCTTTTCAAGTGGGTAAAGAAACAAAACATAGCACTAACATATATTCACATATGGATTTGGTTCAGCATAGGACAGATATAAAAAAAATGACTACAAAGTAAATTGAAACAGATGTTCATGGTCTTCCATTTCCACTAGTAGGGTCCAGATGGTGGCATCCCAAGAGACCAGAGAGAATTAACATCTGAGCCAATTTGGCTGCTTTCTGGTGTATGTGACAGGTTACCAAGTCTGGTAGGCAATGCCTGATATATGCCAATATTAGGACTCGGAAAGCTACCCGTCGGTCCAGGCATGAATTGCTGTTGTTGCTGGAAGAAATCCGGTAGCTTATGTTGCTGCTCATTCATTTGAAAAGGCAACTTTGGAGCAGAAAGATCATGTTCCTGCTGATCATTCAAATCAAAAGGCAAGTTCAAGGTAGAAAGTTCAGGTTGCTGCTGAGACATTGCTACATGAGGTTGATGCTGAGACATTGCCACAGGAGGTTGTTGCTGAGATATTGCCACATGAGGTTGTTGCTGAGATATTGCCACATGAGGTTGTTGCTGAGATATTGCCACATGAGGTTGTTGCTGAGATATTGCTACATGAGGTTGCTGCATGGCTTGTCCCTGTTGCACAATAAACTGGGATGAGAGCTGAACACTTTTCACACAAGTGGGCAAAAGTTACAACTCAAAACCTGAGGTTCTATCTGTGGCAGAGATACGGCATCTGCAAGTTTAGCTAGATAAGACAAGTTTTGCTGAAGCTTAGCTTGATATCTGTATCAGGCATTCAGGTAATATGTCATAATCTAGCAGTGCACACACTAAATTATAGTATATCAACATACAAATGCTAAACAGATAACAATTGAGGAGAATACATTAATACTTACACCATAAACAAATCTAAAAATAATAACAGCTCAACTCGGCTTTTAACATTCATCAATTGCAAGAAAAGAGACAATTTGGGGAAAGCAATATATAATATTTCGACGTATGCTAGAACTTAATAAAAGCAATATGAGAATCCCCAGGACTTACTGCAGCTTTCTATATACAAGATGTGGATAAAAGCGAAATCATTGACAGCAAGAGGTGGCACAAGCATGTATCAATCATGTAGAAATGAGCTGTTGGAATATGATTATCAAGGTAAGCATAAAACGATAAAAGAAAAACCCATTCCTAATTACTTGTCATGTTCATTTACAATTTTCTTCACCTTCCATTATTTATGTCCATATCTGATATAGACATGTGTTCTCCTGACTCAGATATCTTCTTCGTCTACTAAAAACACCTAAGCTTAAGTAATATTTGCCATCAATGAATTCTCTTTTAGAGGCAGTTTGTGCTACTTTACTTCTAAACTATGCCTTCTTTCTGGTCCTCTAATCTTCTAAAGAATGAAAACTAATATATATTCTCTAACCTGCAAGAACCAATTCAACCACATATCCGATCAAGTTATGAAAAAGTACAAAAAATATAAAGGTCCAAACATAAAGAAACATAGTTTCTACAGTATGAGTTTCATAAGCTTGAAATTCATAATTGCACAATTCTGCTACACAAGTTTATCTCCTGTAGTTATATTATACAATTAAATGTTGGCTCCATATGGAAAATAGACTTATTTATATACTATTTTCTACATATCCATTCCTGTTTACACCTTAACTGAGTGTTTCAGTTCATCGGGTTATCAGTGCTTGAAATTTAAGACACAGAACTTTTGTTGCTAGAATCTTTTGACATGCCTTTTCCCACTTCAAGCCTTGTTTTTTACAATGCAAGCTTACGTTGAAACTTGTCAACTAAACATAACTTCAATTTAATAATGCATGTGGACATGTAGTAATGGCATTACAAGTGAGATATAACCTCAGGTAGGAAACATGGAAGATATATTCATGTGAATTGTGAAGTATAAGGTTTCAAAGCTAACTACCATATATTGTGGTATGCAGAAGTACAAAGAAATCATTCGGTAATGAAAAAGGGGTACTAACTGGGCAGCTTCAGCAAACTTTCCCAGATTTTGACCTTCCAATGCTGCCAGGATCAGCTCCTTATTCTCCTCCAAGTACTGCCCCAAAGATAAGAACTTATATGCATGAGATAAAGTGATAAATTGACACATCAAAAGTCTAGTGACCTTTCTTTTGATTAAAGGTCCAATATTTTTACCAAAATGCATTGTCCAATGCACATTTGCACTCATGTGACTTTGAACACAAGTTATATTACCCCATTCATTTCCAAAAGTTGATAGATATGCATAGGAAATTGTATGATTAATGTTATCACATACATTCAAATAGAAAAATAGGGAAAATTGAATAAAAATGGAAAACAAAATCAATAACTTAGGGCACAAGTAAAAAGAAAAAGGTCATCACCATACACATTTTGTGTAATTCACAATGCATAAAAACTTGCAAAAAATGCACAAAATGTAAAGGTGACACTTTTATGATAACCCAATACAAAAATTGGCACAGGAATAAATATAGAAGGAACAAAATAAGAGATGTGTGATTAAAAACAGAGGAACAAAATATTAAGAAAAGTTGGCACCTTTTGAATCATCTCAGTTGAGATGTTATTCAATGGGGGATCCTTGTTGAACATTTTGATGGTGTTTGTTCAAAATGGGAGATTAAATAACACAATATCCAACACGAAACCCTAACCCTTGTTCTTCCTCGTAAATCAGCTTTTCCAAATTCAAATGTGTAGTGTTCGCTGCAAGTTTTAGTTTCTTTTTTCTTCTTCTTTTTTAAGTGGATGAAAAAAGGCTTTAATGTTGGGTCAAGACGTGGACCTACCTAGCCCACAATTGATGGGTCTATAGTTAAAGATTATCTTAAAAATAACAACATTTTCTTTATTTTTGTTATGACTCAATTTTTAGGCAAAATAATGATTTTCAAACGCATGATTAATATGCGACCTAATTTGAGTAATTTATATTGATACATCTAATCTAAATATGAATGTGGCTGTAATATGTACCATGATTTTTGGGAGTGACGCTATTTAGAGTGTTCCGTGACATTGGATGAAAAACTTCCCATGACTCGTTGGAGTTACTCGGAGATTGTTCAGATCAAATTGAATGTAGATGGTAGTAGCATCAAAAGTTCATGTATCATGGTAGGGGGTAGCGCCATTCGTAATAACAAAGACTACTGGTTGTTAGATTTTTGAGCTAATTTCGGTCAGAGTTCAACTATTTTAGTAGAACGTTTGGCTATGGAACATGAGTTGTCTCTAGCTTGGAACCTGGGTTTCATGAATATTAACTTGAGAAGTGATTGCATGAAAGTAATTCATATTACCTATGAGTGCTTTCCAACAAGAATTTTACACATTCTATTTGTAGCTAACAATATTCAGTCTTGGCTAACACGTGACTGGGTAATAGAGACTAAATTTGTTGTTAGAGAAGCTAATATGATGGCAAATTTCATGGCTAAGTTAGGTTTTCACTCTCGTGAGAAGTTCAAGACCTAGCAGTTCCACCGATTTGCCAATCCTTTATTAACTTGGATCTTTCTTTGCTTTCCTAGTTGTTGTTTTTCTCTTGTAGTTTTCATTGTACCAAAAAAATCTAAATATTATATATGATTTTGATTCAGTATAAAGTAAGTTATTTATATATAACTAAAACAATAAGTATACTATATTTTTAAGGTGGCAAGCTTATAAGCATACTAAAATAATAAGTATACTATACTTTATAAATTTTTTTAAAACAAACATGACAATAAAATAAACATAACTAGTCAGTAGGGGTTCAATAACTGCACAACACACCAATGACAAAACATGCAGCACACCACCTACAACACATTTGTATGAGTTGTGTTGCAAATTTGCAACCCTCTTTGACTCAGCTCATGTAAATTTATAGTTGGAACTTGGTTTCTTGAAAACTATAAGTGAGAACTTTTGGGTGTGAAATCTAAAAAACTCACGTTTCACATAGAATAGTTTTGGATAAAAATAACGCTCAAGTCCCACATTGGAGAGATGAGGAACTTGGAAAAAATCTCATGTTATAAATAGAGGTCTTCTCCCTTATTATAATTCGCCCCAAGTTGAATGTGCTTTCATTCAACTTTTTCTTTCTCCCTCATATTTTCCACTGATGCATTTCCAGCAAACTTCCCCGGTTTCTTTCCACGGTACTAAGAATTGACACATGTAGCCAAATTGTGGGAATTTCGAGAACTGACACTGATATGTATAATGAGAAAAGAATTGTCACTATGTAGTCATATTGTGAGAATTAAGAAAATTGGCACTAGTAGCCATATTGCGAGAATTTCAAGAATTAGCACTAGTAGCCATATTGTGGGAATTTTGAGAATTGACAATGAGTGGTATCAGAGCTAACCGCGTATTCGTGATCCTAAAGGGAAAAGGAATGGGTTCTTCAAATCCATTTGGTGAAGGGTATGCCTACTGGAAGTGCGCATGCAAATTTTTATTGAAGCCATAGACTCGGATATTTGGGAATCCGTAGTCAACGGCCCTTACGTTCCACAACATCTTGTGGACGATCAGCCTAAAGATAAACCGAAAAGTTTATGGACCGATGATGAGCGCAAAAAGGTCCAGCATAACCTGCGCGCCAAAAACATCATCACATCAGCCCTATCATATGATGAATTCTTTAGGGTCTCGCAGTGCCATAATGCGAAAGAAATGTGGGACACTTTACAAGTGACTCACGAAGGCACTAGCGAAGTCAAGCGCGCAAGATTGAACGCGCTGACCCACGAATATGAGTTGTTTCGCATGTTACCAAGCGAATCAATATGTGATATGCAAAAGCGATTCACTCATATTGTCAACCATTTAGTTGCTCTCGATAAATCATTTGCTAGAGGTGAACTAACTAATAAACTTTTGCGTTGTCTTGATAGGAAATGGCAACCAAAGGTGACTGCAATTGTTGAGTCTAAAGATTTAGATTCTATGCCTTTAGCTACTTTATTTGGAAAACTTCAAGAGCATGAAATGGAGCTGGGTCGCTTGACCATGAATGAAGAATCAGACCGGAAGAAGAAGAGCATCACATTGAAGGCCACGACCTCCAAAGAAAAAGAAGAGAAAATTGATGATGAATCTGATTCCGATCTAGATGATGAAACTATGGGTCTCCTAGTCCGAAAATTTAGCAAATTCATTAAAAGAAAAGGAGGACTCAAAAAGTTTCAAAAGAAGGAAGCGAAAGAGTCAACCAGTAAAGGCAAGAATAACAAGGATCGCTTCACTTGCCATGAGTGTGGAAAGGTAGGGCACATGAGGTTTCAGTGTCCAACCTACCTAAAGAAGGTTGATTCAGAGAAGAGCACTCCCAGGGACTTCAAATCCAAGAAAGCTTACATCGTTTGGGATGTACCTGAGGAGGAATCGACATCGAGCACCTATAGTGAGGAGGAGTCAGCAAAGCTGTGTCTGATGGCCAGATCTGACATCAATACAAATTCAGACTCATGCAAGGGCAATGATGAGGTATATTCTGACACCTCATCCACTTCGGATGATTCACCTCCTTATGATGTATTGTATGATGCTTATGTCGAGTTGCATGACGAATTAAAGAAATTGGCTAGAATTAACATTGATAGGAAAAGGATAATCCTAATAAACGAACAAAAAATAAGCCAATTGCAAAAAGAATTAGATGAATTAAAACTGGAAAATGAAACTTTAGATCTCATCTATTCTTGTAGCTCATGTAACTGCTCTGCTAATAACTTATGTCAAAAACCTGTCTGTGAGACTTGCGAGACTTTGCAAGAGGACAATTTTAAACTAAATGAAAAACTCACACGTCTCACAAACAGTAAACTGCAATTAGATAACCTGCTTAATCAAACTAGAAATGTTGGTGATCGAACTGGTCTAGGTTATACTCGCACTGCTAAAAAGAAGCGACCATATAGAAAACCGGTAGCTCAAGCTAAAAACAAATATCATAAGCATTCTCCTACTTGTTTTTATTGTAACACATATGGTCATACTTATCATTCATGCTATATCAAAAAGTATGGTATACCTAGCGGAGTTTATGTATGGAAAAAGAAGGGAGATAATTCCCTAATCACTAACAGAAAAGGACCCAACATAAATTGGGTACCTGAGAAAAGTAAGTAATCTATTTTGCAGGTATGTCTCCGAACACATGGACAAAAATGGTACTT
Organism: Lupinus angustifolius; assembly: GCF_001865875.1. Taxonomy (NCBI): domain Eukaryota; kingdom Viridiplantae; phylum Streptophyta; class Magnoliopsida; order Fabales; family Fabaceae; genus Lupinus; species Lupinus angustifolius. Next base: position 35,564 of record NW_017726107.1, read on the forward strand.
AGATAGTGGGTGTTCGAGGCATATGACAGGTGATAGATCAAATTTCCTGGATCTCTCACTTAAAGGAAAAGGATACGTCACTTATGGAGACAACAACAAGGGAAAGATACTCGGCACAGGAACAGTTGGTAACTCATCCCAAACTCTGATTGATAATGTCCTTTATGTTGAAGGACTAGAACATAACTTGTTGAGTATAAGCCAACTCTGCGATAAAGGTAATCGTGTATCCTTCGATTCTGATTGTTGTGTCATTCGTGATATTTTATCTAATAACGTTAAATTTGTTGGTCACCGTATAAATAATATTTACATGGTTAATTTGGACGATGTCACTACATTATTTTCAAAATGCTTTATTTCTAAAGAAGATGACATCTGGCTATGGCATAGACGTGTTGCACATATCCATATAAAGCATCTAGATAAATTATCATCAAACGAACTAGTTGAGGGGCTACCAAAATTGAATTTTAAAACTAAAGAAATTTGTGACACTTGTCAAAAGTGTAAACAAACCAAAAACTCTTTTAAAAATAAAAATGTGATATCCACCTCAAGACCTTTGGAGCTACTCCATATGGACTTGTTTGGACCATCACAAATCATGAGTTTTGGTGGTAGTTACTACGCTCTAGTTATTGTTGATGATTTCTCTAGATTTACATGGACATTGTTTTTATCATCAAAAAGCGACGCGTTCAAAAATTTTAAAAATCTTGCCAAGCAAATCCAAAACCAACTTAACCTAAAAATAATATATATACGAAGTGATCACGGGGGAGAATTTGAGAACTTTCAGTTCGACAAATTCTGTGATAAGCATGGCATTTTGCATCAGTTCTCTGCTCCTCGCACTCCACAACAAAATGGAGTTGTAGAGAGGAAAAATCGTGTTTTAGAAGAATTAGCGAGAACCATGCTTAACGAAAGTAATACCCCCAAGTACTTCTGGGCTGATGCAGTTCATACTGCATGCTATGTTATAAATCGAGTACTCTTAAGGCCAAACTTGAACAAAACTCCTTATGAACTTTTAAAAGGCCGCAAACCAAATATATCCCATCTTCACGCTTTCGGTTGCAAATGTTTTATATTAAATAATGGAAAGCGGGCCTTAGGGAAATTCGACTCTAAAGCCGATGAGGGAATATTTTTGGGATACTCGATTCATAGCAAAGCGTTCAGAGTCTTTAACAAATATTTAATGCAAGTTGAAGAGTCTATCCATGTACAGTTTGACGAATCTTCTCCAAAAGAGAAGAGAAAGGTCGTTTCTGATGATGTTGCAGGTGCTTTGGAAGAAGCATACTCCAAGGACATGGATAATGAAAAAGGAGCCAATGATGAAGGTCAAATCGAACCTCAAGAGCACTCAGACATGCCTACCGTGTGGAAAACAAAGAAAGCTCACCCAATTGATAAAGTTATAGGTGACATATCTACGGGAGTGGTAACCCGTAGTTCCTTACGAAATTTCTGTAATTTTGTAGCTTTTGTATCGCAAATTGAGCCTAAGACCGTTGATGAGGCCATTGAGGATGTACACTGGGGTATAGCTATGCAAGAAGAGCTAAACCAGTTTGAGCGCAATCATGTGTGGGACTTGGTCCCCAAACCTAATGATCATCCCGTAATTGGTACTCGATGGGTCTTCAGAAATAAACTTGATGAATCTGGCTTAATAATTCGAAATAAAGCACGTTTGGTGGCCAAAGGCTACAACCAGGAGGAGGGTATCGATTATGACGAAACCTACGCTCCTGTAGCCAGACTAGAGGCCATCAGAATGCTTCTTTCCTTTGCATCTTTAATGAACTTCAAACTCTTTCAAATGGATGTAAAAAGCGCCTTCCTGAATGGATACATTCAAGAAGAAGTTTATGTTGACCAACCGCCTGGTTTTGAAAATTTTAAATATCCGAACCATGTTTACAAACTTAAAAAGGCACTATATGGTCTCAAACAAGCTCCTAGAGCTTGGTATGACAGACTTAGTACCTTTCTTTTAGAAAAAGGGTTCGAGAGAGGCTTGGTTGACACAACGCTTTTTATTAGAAAATCAGAAAATCATGTTCTGCTTGTACAAATCTATGTAGATGACATAATATTTGGATCTACTAATGATATCTTGTGTAGAGAATTTTCTGAGATGATGCAGGGGGAGTTCGAAATGTCTATGATGGGAGAACTCACATTCTTTCTAGGATTGCAGATAAAGCAGCTAGAAAGTGGGATATTCATCCATCAGGCGAAATACTGCAAAGAGCTACTCAAGAAATTTGAAATGGACAAATGTAAGGAAGCTTCCACACCTATGGCATCTGCTTGCTACTTAGACAAAGATGAGAAAGGAAAAGCAATCGAGGTAACGAAGTATCGTGGTATGATTGGGTCTTTACTTTACTTAACTGCAAGTAGACCTGATATCATGTTCAGTGTATGCATGTGTGCGAGATATCAATCATCACCTAGAGAATCACACTATATAACTGTTAAAAGAATCATGAGATATCTAAAAGGAACTATTAACATGGGATTATGGTATCCTCGGGATGCCTCACTATCCTTGGTGGGTTATTCCGATTCCGATTTCGCCGGATGTAAGTTGGATCGGAAAAGCACTAGTGGTACTTGCCACCTATTGGGCAGTTCATTAGTAGCATGGCACAGCAAGAAGCAAGCCTGTGTTGCTTTGTCCACCGCTGAAGCGGAATACATTGCCGCTGGTGTGTGTTGCGCTCAAATCCTTTGGATGAAGCAGCAACTTAAGGACTTTGGTCTTAAACTTGAAAAGATCCCAATAAAATGCGATAATACAAGTGCCATTAACCTATCCAAGAATCCCGTTTTGCATTCTAGAACAAAGCATATAGAAATTAGACATCATTTTTTGCGTGACCATGTACAAAAAGGTGACTGTGTTCTTGAATTTGTGGAAACATCTAAACAGTTAGCAGATATTTTCACCAAGCCCCTTCCCAGGGATACCTTCTATGTTCTAAGGAGAGAACTAGGAATTCTTGATGAACAATATCTTGTTTAAAAATTGTTTAGCTGTTTGCATAAATTGTCTTGCTTCTCTATGCCTATGTGTTTCATGTTTGAATGATATATGTTAAAAATGCAAAAATATATCTCTTGATTAACTTCTTAATGTGATTATATATGTCTCGATAAATCTGTAATAATGCATACGTGTGTCCTAAAAAGTCGAAACCACTCTGCTGCCTAAAAACGAAATTTTCTCTGATTTAATCGATTATGCCAATAGTTAATCGATTACCTGGGCTTCATTTCTGGAAAATTCAAATTTTCTAAAACTTAATCGATTAAACAGCCCGTTAATCGATTACCTGGGCAATTTTTTTTGAAAATTCAAATTTTACACTGTTTTAATCGATTAAACCATCCCGTTAATCGATTAAAACCAGTACGTTAAAGGCAAACAGTGTCTCGGTCTTGCACTTTTTCTGACCTTTTCGCAACCTCTTTGCGCCTTGATTTTCTGAAACAGCAACAATACTAATCCAGGTGCAATAGGATTAAGTAAACCTCATCCTAAACCTCTCAAACCTTCCGAAATCATTCTATTTCATCCAAAAATCCACTCAATTCCGAATCATCCAATCCAAACCCTAGGTTAGGCTTTGCCCCTCTGTTCATCAATCTCAGTTTCGAGTTCATCATCTTCAATGGAGCAGAGTCGTCCAAAGCGGGTCAAGACTACAGCAACGCGCATTCGAAGAAGGGAAACCGGCTCACCCTCCACTCGGGACCGCGGTGACCCCTATTATTCCCTCATTTTGCAAGAGACCCGGTTGGCAAAATTTCAAGGCCGCAAGCCTACATACATCAGGTATGCCGACTTAACCTGGTTAGCGGAACAAAACTTTAGTTTTCCGCATGACATGGAGGCTCAAGGAGCCGTTCAGTTTTTGGAATTGAAGGGACGCGTATACCCTGCTCTAGTTAGGGAATTTTACGCTAATTTTAGATACAAGGATGGCAAATATTGGTCCATGATTTCCGGTAATCTGTTTGAGATGAGTGAGGATTTATTTCTGAATGTTGGAGGTTTATCGTCGTCTGGTTTTGGAATAGGGGACTGTTCTTGGGTCAAGGACAATTTTGATCCCGTTGATGTGTATAAGTCATTCCTTCGGGGCCCTCATCTGTATATTCAGGGTCAACTGACCAAGGCAGGGTCACTTTCTGTTGAGAACAGGTTATTGCATTATGTTATTGCTTACATATTAGTGCAGCGGAACACTAATCATGCACAGCCTACTGTGAATGATTTGCGTTTCATGTACGCTGTAAAGAATAACGTGATGATCAATTGGCCTGAGGAGATTCTGAAAATCATGAACAGCGTTTCATTGTCTCAGTCCAAGCTGCTCCCGTATAGCATTTTCATATCCCGCATTGTTGATTATTTGCGCATTGACATTTCTGATACCATCATTACTGAGTACACTGATAAAGATCACTTGGTGGGTGAGAGTCTCATTCATAAGATGGGAATTTACAAGTATGGTACTACATGGCAGTATCAGGAGGACTATACCACCTTTGATCTGGACTTGTCGGATAATGAGCATCAGGAGGATTTGGGTAATCAGAATGCAACTAATCAGGGGGAGTCGTCTGGAACAGCACCTCAGAGCTCTGTGTTTGGTTTAGCTCAGATGGAAGCCATGGAACAACGACTTAACAACCGCATGGATCTGCACTTCCAAGGGCTGAAGGACTCTTATTTTGCAGGTATGGAGCAATACGAGGAACGTCAGAATGCCTACACCGATAACAAAATTCAGGAGCTGAGGACTATGATTCAGTCTACCGCTGAGGCTCAGAATGCCATGTTCTGCTCAGAATTTCAGAAGCTGTCTATGCTTATCCAGGGAAATCAGAACACTGCTGTGCCTGATGATCAGCCTGTCTATCCTCCGCCTCAACCTTAGTTTAGCTGACCTTAGACCTAGGTTATCCTATCCTTAGGTTTATTTTTATCTTGTGGCACCTTCTGGATTTAGTTATCGTTGTTGCTTTCAGAACTGATTCGTATTTTGCTATTTGTCTTTTATTTGACTTTATGGCCTGTACTATTTCATGACTTTCTTTACTCTTTATGCTATGCAAATGTTTGTGTTTTTGCTATAATTATGTCAAAATAGCTTATTTGCCTTAGTGAATGGATCTTGATCATTTGAGATTTAATAATGCTTACAATGCTTAATATTTGATTAAATCTTGCATGCCATTCTCACTTCTTATTAGCTATTTTTTGTCCAATAAAGCGCATTTGTTCAATTTACCCATAAATGAAACAGGTTAATTTGTTAAAACCCAAATTAATTCATTAACATTGTTTTATGATTAACTAATATCTCTTCCTAGCTTTTTTGACCTGGGTTATCTTTTTGATAATGTCAAAAGGGGGAGAAAGGTTGTTTTGTTGCTTCTCAATTGTGCAGGTTGATCGTTATAACAGCTTCCGATAAATGTGCGCATTCCATCAACCTTGCCAACACAATCTTCAAGCTTATTCATCAAGCAATTGTTACTTTAAAATTGATGAACTTGATGTAGAGTTTGTCATCATCAAAAAGGGGGAGATTGAAAGTGTGCATGTCAAGAGGAACACTTTGGAAAGCTCTCCTTGAACGTCATGGTTTTGATGAGGACAACGTGTGCCTAAAAGTGCTTGAAGATAACCAACAATCCAACGTGCTTAAGTCTTTTATTTGGTACTAGGCTTAGACTAGTTTCTAGTTTAAGTTGAGTCGAAGGCTTAGGGCACCTAAAACATGTCTCATATGCATTTATCTTTAAATCATTTCATCCATGAGATATGTTCATTTGATAATATGTTCATGCATTACATAAATACATGTATATATGCATTCTAGGCATAAAACTAAGTGTCAAACATGTATTATCTAAGTGCATAACATATTTGATGTTTTCTATTTGAAAATACATATTTTATTTAGTGTTAATCGATTAACCATACCTTTAATCGATTAACCCAACTGCTGTGTAAAGTGGTTGCCACTGGAACACGTTTTTGTAATGCAGTTAATCGATTAAAGGTTTACGTTAATCGATTAACCTAACTGATTTTTAAGTTGTTGAAACTGAAAAACTGAAAAACAGAATCAGTTATGATTTTTAGTCCCGTTAATCGATTAAGAAGGTATTTAATCGATTATCTGGGGTTCTGGACTGATTCTTTATAAACTGCGTTTTCAGAATTAATCTCATAAGTTGCATGTTGCATTTATTAGAGAGTTAGAGCATTCTACGTGTTAATTGCTGCATCTATTTGTTAATTGCATTAGTGAGTTTAGAAATGAGAGATTCCTTGCTTTAGGATTGAGTGCATTTCATGTTATAATCTCTCACGTTTTCCCTCACATGTTCATGCATATTTTGATGCGTTTTTTCATGAATTTTATGATTCTGTAACTTCTGTTTTCATAACTAATACTTGTCATTTCACATGTGTTTGTGTTAAATGTGCATTAGAGTAAAGCCTTCATGTTGTATTTGAGCTTAGGTATAGCTTAATATTACTCTTGTAATTCTTGTATAATTGTTGTGAAAGGGAATCTCTTGGTGTCGTATCACCAGTAGAGATTGTGTGTTTCTTCATAGCTTAGAGTGTAAGAAAAGGAAAGAACGAGAGATTCTTTGGCTGGGGCTACGCCGAAAGAAACGTTTTCTTTATCGGTAGGAAGGGAGTCAAACCATTGAATAGTTTCTTTGATTTCTTGTATTTGCTAAGTGTTGTAATTGGATAATGTGTTTGTAAATTACATTGATTCGATTATAGTGAAGGAAATCTCCCAAGTCAGCCGGGAGGCCTGGATGTAGTTTGCAGTGGACAGCAAACGAACCAGGATAAAAATTCGCGTTGCAGGATTTGTTTTCTCTCTCTCTCTCTCTCTCTCTTTACTGTTTTTCAATCGATTAATTTGTATATTGGATTCAATTCATACATTCTGTTCATTTGCTGTACTGGATGCTATTCTAATATACAAATCTGTAAGCTCTGTATTCGTTCTATTATCGGTTAACTGTTCTGCATTTAATCGTTTCTGTAATTGCTTACTGTTTCTGTTTAATCGATTAATATTGTTGTGTTAATCGATTATTCTGTTTCTGTTAATCGATTAAAATTGTTTCTGTTAATTGATTAAAAACTGTTTTTGTTAATCGATTAAGATTGATCAAATAATCGATTATCTTCCTTCATTAATCGATTAAATAGGGTTGATTCAGCATTAAGTGTTGAATTTTGAAAAGCGGTAGTTCTAACCGCGACACCTATTCAACCCCCCCTTCTAGGTGTATTGTAACCACTGATACCTAACAAATTTGTGGCAAGAAGTCATAAATAATGAGATAGACTATCTAGAGTCTAACAAGATATACATTATTTTAGCTCAATCCGTTATGGAAATTGAGATGATAGCACTAGCAACAACTAGTGAAGAAACAAGTTGGCTGAAAAGCTTGCTCGCAAGGATTCCTTTATGAGAAAAACTGATACCAGTTGTATTGATCCATTGTGATAGTACTGCAGCTATTACAAAAATTGAGAACCACTTTTATAACGGTAAGAAACAAAAAATACGTCGTAAGCACAACATCATTAGAGAGTTACATGAGCTGTTAGAGTGAATCATATACACACTGAGAATAACTTAGCAGATCCTTTGACGAAAGGACTAGCTAGAGAGAAAGTCCACAATACTTTTAAGACTATGAGACTATTGTCCTTAGAACGGGATCACTCATGATGGTAACCCGACCTAACTGACTAGAGATCCCAAGAAATAGGTTTAATGGGTAATAACAAATTGTGAAGTGATATGAGAATGAACATGTGATAAAATTATGAGAGGCATGATTCATGCAACATGAGTACTCTTGATAGGCTCACCTATGTGAATATGGAAGTGGGGCCGCTTCCTATGAAATTGTGGGGCATAAATTTCTAGAGCGTTCACTATACATGGATACACATACATGACCTTTAACGCACGAGCTTTACATAATACACCTTCAAAAATGTTGTGTGTGGTTTAATGTTGGAGATAGAGTTCAAGACTACGAGTCACTCTAGTAAAATCTAGATCTTATTCACTATGCGATGGTTCAAGTCGTGTGACACGTTTGTTTATGCACAATCTTATTGAGACCACAAAAATTCTAGAAAATCGTTTTTAGTTTCAAGTGGGGAATTGTTGGAACTTGGTTTGTTGAAAACCATAAGTGAAAACTTTTGGGTGTGAAATCTAAAAAACTCGCAAGTCCCACATAGAAGAGTTTTGAAAAAAACAATTCTCAAGTCCCACATTGGAGAGATGAGGAACTTAAAAAAAATCTCATGTTATAAATAGAGGTCTTCTCCCCTCATTATAACTCGCCCCAAGTTGAATGTGCTTTCATTCAACCTTTTCTTTCTCCTTCATATTTTTCGCCGAAGCATTTGCAGCAAACTTCCCCATTTCTTTACGTGGTACTAAAAATTGACACAGACAACCAAATTGCGGGAATTTCGAGAACTGATACTAGTAGTCAGTAATGAGGGAAAAAAATTGGTACAAATAGCCAAATTGTGGGCATTTTGAGAACTGACACTGATAGTAAGTATAATTGGAAAAGAATTGACACAAGTAACCATATTGTGAGAATTAAGAGAATTGACACTAGTAGCCATATTGCGCGAATTGACACCAGTAGCCATATTGTGGGAATATCGAGAATTCGCAGTGATAGCCATATTGTGGTGGGTGTATTCAAGATTGGTTCTTACAGTGCAGTAAGAATTCGATAACAGAGATCTGAGCTGTTTTATCCTGGGGATGACATGGTTGATAGTCTGCTTGCATAATTTGGGCAGTGCCACGAAACGTCTTAAAGAAAGCGACTTGGTCGTGACTCAACGAGTAAGTATTATTTCATGCCATTTAGAATTGTTGCATACAACGGTAACAACATTAGTAAAAAAAAAGGTAGCAATGATTTTAGTAATTAATATGTTGTCTATAATGATTTCAAGTAACTTATGTGATTTATTGTTCATAAGTTTCTATATTTGTTGTTTTATGTTAAATGATTTTTTGATATGCTTATTCTATTTAATTTGATATTTATGTTTACAACTCTCTAAATTTTTACTTTTCAATTCACACCAATTATTTTAGTTAAGATTGGGCTGCTTATTGGGTAGCAAAGTGGGTTTGCTATTGTCCCAACTAAAGTCAATCTAACACTCTAGTTTGATAAACAAGTGGAGCATAAAAATATTTCAGACTCATTCTACCCTAATATTTTTCCTGTCAATCACCTAAATTATAATTTCTTTTGAGGGAAATTAAAAAGGTTTGGATTGATGGAAATGAAGTGCATTATACTAATCTTTTTTAAGGCACATTATGCTAAACTTAATTGCATGGAATGTTTAGAATGAATTCCATTCCATATCCATCAATGTATTTTTATGCTAAACTTAATGGCATGGTTTGCTATTTTTATGTTACTATTGTTGGAATCTTATTTCTTAAAAATACTATTTACACACTAATATCGTTGTGCTTATTTTTATAAAAGAATGTGAGCCCAAAAAGCATAAATGAGGAGAAAAAATTGTTTTTTATTTTAAAATATAAAAGTGTAACATGTAGTGTATGTTGTGGGAATGAAATAAGAATAAAAGATTAATATCTATTATTGCAAAAAAAAAAAAATTAATTTATAAAATATGCATAATAAATTATAAAATAATGTGAAAACCAATTAAGAATAAAATTTATATTCTCTGTATTTTCATGTAACTTTTATGAGCATGAGATGAAACAAGATAACATTAACTTCTAATTTTTACTTCATTTTACTCTTTTAAAAAAGGTTTTACACAACATTAGATGTAAGGGTGGAAACAGACCAGGCCAGACCAGACTTTGCCTTAAACAAGCTCAGCCTATATAGCACATAGGAGCTTGGGCCTGGCCTGTTAGCCTGTTTCAATTTTTTTTAAAGCCTAGGTCTGACCTGTTTAAAAGTCTGGTCTGACCTGTTAGCCTATTTAAAGGCCTATTGTACTATATGCTCATGAAATATGCTACCATATCTACATTTTAATGGGCTTATAGACTTATTTTTAGATAGGCCCATCTAATTCTAATAATTAAATTATATTTTTATATACATTTTTATATTAATATTACACATATATAATAATATTGCTTATATTAAAATAGTATAATTTCAACATTTTTATATAATATAACTAAATAGGCTGGCCTGTCAGACTTTATAGGCCTTTTAGGTGGCCTAAAGCCTGAACTATTAAGCTAAATAGGCTATTTAGAAAGCCTGAGCCTGTTCTGTTCATGAAAAAAGCCTAGCATGACCTAGCCTGTTATATGCCAGGTAATAGGCCCCTGATAGGCGGTCTGACCTATTTCCACCCTTAATTAGATGTGACACTAGGGATGGCAAAACAATCCGTACTCGTGGATACCCGCAGGTAAAACTCGTACGGGCACGGGTATGGGTCACAAACGGGTACCCGTGAGTTTTACGAACGAGTTTTTAAAAATACCCATCGTACATACAGGCGGGTATGAGTATTATGGTACCCGTGTCCGCGAGTAACCGTTATTTATATGATTAATATATTATATTTAATTAAAATAAAAACTACATTATTCTAACATTCATATGTACATTTTTTTACTTTTACTTTATTTACATATTTTATTGAGTTTGGTGATGAAACACCCTACAAGTATTATTACATGTGTAGAAACACACATATTTTACAAAGAAAATATATATTTTTTGTTAAGAAATGAGAACGAAAAACCACACAAATAAAAAAGACCAATAAATTTAGCATTTTTGTCAAACATTCAATTAAAAGATACAAAAATAATTAAGTTTTATCTCATTTGAAACATAATAGAAGTAAAAAATTAAAAATTAATTTATAATATAAGAAACTTGCGGTACCCGTTGTACATGCGATACCCAGAAATATTCGCACATGAACACCTGTACAAATACGGATATGTATGAGTAATATTCTCTTATTTTAAAATGGGTAGCTAGTACCCGTGTTGCCATCCCTATGTCACACGAGCATAACTCTTTTATTTCATTATTATTAAATATCCAAACATAAGCCGATCAGAAAATCCGAATCGCTATGCATCAAAAGTCAAAACGATGTCGTCTTAGCAGGGGAGTGTAGGCACGCGTCCGTTGCTTAGCTTTTCAGACGGCGTCGTTACTAGAAGAGATTGTGAATTTAGTTTGCAACAAGTTAGAGAGAGAAAGAGAAGAAAGAAAAATATGGGTTATGTACTGAGAGTGAGATTTGCGTCATTCTTCACTGGAGCTGCAACGGCGTCGTTTGCTGCTCTCTACATTCTTCATAAGGATTATAAGCTTGCCCATCAATCCTTCAATCAACAGGTACACGCAACAAAAAAACATAAATTTTCGTTATTTGGCATTTTTTAACATTCTTCAAGGAGATTTATTTATAATTTTATTTTATCATATCATTTGTTACACATGTTTATTGTTAGAAATTGTGGGTAGTAATTAGATTACTTTTTTATTTATAATAAATTTTGGATTTTTGGTTGAAAAGCAAGGAATTGTTAAGCAAAAGAGTTTCTCCAATGTGTGCCCTATGGCATGTTTTTAAATGACCAAAAGGGATAGGTTTTGCATTGAGAATTGATTGATACACAATTATTGATGCAAATAAATTTATGAATGTGTCAATTTGCGACGCAAAATTACTCCTGTATCATAGGGCAATGGGTTTAGCAATGTTGTTGTACTCATTCTAAGGCTCCAATAGAAAATTTGAGGGTGACTTTTTATGTCATCAAATTTGGATGATAATTTGGTCGTTTTTGTTTGTGGTATGGATGAGTATTAAGGGGGGTTTCTTGCAATAACCGGAGGCAAGCTGATCTAAATGCACCCTGAATCGGGAAATAACTTTAGTCTCCCACTAATTCAAGATGAGCTCGGAAAACCCATTTAAGGGGATATAGCTTTCCCAGGACTTGTTTTTCATTCATAAGGGATAAGGTTTTTGTCTTTCTAGTGACTTGGAGCTCACAGGTTTCAAGTCTGGAATCAATTTTTCCATTTACAAGGGTGAAGTTGTGTGCATTTGCCTCCCCAAATTGCATTTAGTGGGAGTCTCGTGCCCTTTGTCGCCGTTTAGGGTATCAAGAAGCACTTGGTTGGGGGAGGATATTATTGATGGGCATATTGAATTTGGATAATTAAGAGGCAATCATGATATGCTCTTTTGAGATTTACTTTCCATTGTGCAGAATGAGTCTTAGTGTCCAAATTATTTAGAGCTCATTCTTGGTCACAATAACCTGAGTCATTACCTTTTAAAGCAAATATATACTGAACCAATATTTGATATTTATTCTCGACTTTATAGAGCCAATACATACTTCTGATCTGTGCTTTTTTTTTCACTTTGCCTTTAGTTTGTGCAACATGTTAAAGAGTTAAGACTGGATGCTCTTTCTGTTGCCAGGTTTGTTGTGTATATTTCCTACCCACCTTGGCCTGTCCCTCCCTTTTCTTTTGACAATTTTTTATGGTGTCATGAGATTCTTTTCATGTCTTGCGTCAAGTCTCTAAACATATTTTCTCTCACTGTTTTGTTTCCCAGAAGACCTTGTCATGTTCTCTACCAGATTAATTTTATTCCAATAACTTGGCTTTTTGCTCCATTGTTTTCTATTTTACCTTCTTGGATGGATATATGCAAAGTTGCAAACTAGTCTTAATTTTGGTGACTTGATATTTTTTGCTGTACAAATTGAACAAGAAACATTTTCTTAAGCAGTGCTTCTTATGGACTTTAAATTCAAGGTGGAGATGGAAAAACCTAGGTTAGATTTTATCTAAATAGAGACTTAATCATGCTTTATAAAGTGCCAGCCCAAGTCTAACCTGCTACTTGTCTTAGGAGGCCATGAAATTTTTAATTTTTATATTTTTCAACCAGATAAAACTTAATTAAATAACTAATTGTGTATAAAATAAATGCACTATACTAATATATACTTGGTAAACCATTTTAATAAATAGACTGGCTCACTAGGCTAAATAAGCTTTTTTGAAAGACAGCCTTACCCGAAATAGGCTAGCTTATAGGCTCCTGATGAGTTATCCGCTCTATTCCCATTTTCAACCCTACTTTAAATACAAGATAAATATAATAGCTTAGTAGTCTTTATACTCTTTTGTAACATTCTTCGGTGTGATTGGAAAATGCTACATTTCCGTTGTTGTCAATATAGTTTTTGAAGGCATGTAGATGTTTTTCTTGAATGATGGGTGCAATGGGAGCTGCAAGTAGGGATGACAACGGGCACGGGTAATAGCTACCCGCTATCCGTTTCAAAATAGGAGAACATTACCCATTCCTGCCCGTACTTGTATGGGTACGCGTGTGTGGATATTTGCGCGTATTTCTGGGTACCCGCGGGTTTCCTATATGATAAATGAATTTTTAATTTTTTACTTCTATTATGTTTCAAATGAGATGTGTAAAAACATGCAAACTGAATATGAAGAAAGAAGGAAGAAGATAGAAGAAAGATGAAGACGAAGAGAGAGAGAGATACGGTTATGAAATGGATTTTCTTTTTTTATTAATGAAAACTTGATACAACAAAGAGAAAGAAATTGCTTTTATAGAAAAGTCTAGAAAGGACAAAACGGTAAAGTAACTGTTAGTAACAAATCAGTTACTTTACCTAACAGCATTACAACAAATTAATAACTAAACTAAAATGCATTACATGCATTATTCTAATATACCCATCTGAATCTTAGGGTACTAGCTTGATGAGCCAAATGCTTGAACTCTGAGTTGATTCCTTAAAGTGAGAAATTGATTGTTGGGTAGAGGTTTTGTCAATATGTCAGCTGTTTGAAATTCAGAGGGAACATGCTTGACTATAAGAGTTTTGCCTTGAATCTTATCCCTAACAAAGTAGAGATCTAATTCTATGTGCTTAGTTCTATGATGTAGAACTGGATTATGAGACATGGCCACTGTACTTTGGTTGTCACACAGAATAATAGGAGTGGTGAAAGGAATCTGTAATTCAGTAAGCAATGATTCAATCCACATCAATTCTTGAGAAGCTAAGGCTAAGCTTCTGTACTCAGCTTCAGTACTAGACCTTGAGATGGTATTTTGTTTCTTAGACCACCAAGTTACCAAATTCGGTCCTAGATATAAGCATGCCCCAGAGGTTGATTTTCTGTCATCCATGTCTGAAGCCCAATCAGTATCACAGTAAGCCATGAGGGACAATTTGGAATCAGAGGGACCAAGAGCAGGATTAACAGATAGACCCAAGGATGTGGATCCTTGAAGATACTTAAGAATTCGTTTGACCACAGTCCAATGTGAGTTGAGGGTTTTTTCCAAAAATTGGCAGACCTTGTTGACACTATAGGTGATGTCTGGTCTAGTAATGGTTGCATATTGCAGAGCTCCTACAATTGATCTGTAGAAAGTGGGATCCTCAAAGTAATCAGTGCCATGTTTGGTTAGTTTGCAGTTGCTAGCCATAGGAGTAATGCTAGCTTTGGCATTAGATAGGTTTGCTCTGTCTAGAAGATCCCTAATGTACTTAGCCTGAGAAAGAAATAGTGAACCATTGTTCTTATGCTTGACCTCAATGCCAAGGAAATAGTCCAAAGGGCCCAACTGCTTCAAGGCAAATGTGTTGCTGAGGTCTTTGATAACCTGTTTAACAAGGATAGAAGAGGAACCCGTGACTATGATGTCATCCACATAAACTAGGATATATAGTTGATGAGATGCAGAGCTTTGAAAGAACAGGGAGTTGTCACACTTGCTTATTTGAAAGCCAAGTTTGACAAGAGAACCCTTCAACTTCTCAAACCATTGTCTAGGGGCCTGTTTTAAGCCATAGATGGCTTTATTTAGCTTGCAGACCAGGGATTTGTCATTCTGTTGGAATCCAGTAGGTTGTGTCATGTAGACTTCTTCATTTAAAATACCATTGAGAAAGGCATTGTTGATGTCAAGTTGCTCAATCATCCAGTGATGTGTGACAGCAAGAGTCAAAAGTATCCTGGTTGTAACAGGTTTTACAACAGGAGAATAGGTCTCATTGTAATCAACTCCATGTCTTTGATGGAACCCTTTTGCAACAAGTCGTGCCTTGTACTTGTTAACTGTGCCATCTGGGTTTTCTTTTATCCTAAACACCCACTTACATCCAATAGCCTGTTTTAGAGGAGGTAAGGGGACCAAGGTCCAAGTATTCAAGGCCATGAGTGCATCATACTCTGCTGTCATAGCCTGCTGCCATTCTGGGATAGAGAGAGCAGTTTTGACACTGGTTGGTTCTTTCTATGTGAAATCAACACTAGGATGAATGGTTTTGAAAATACCAGATTTGGATCTGGTTTGCATAGGGTGAGATGAAACAGGAGAAGAGGAGAAACAAGGAATTGAAGAAGTGGTAGTTGGTGTAGAGGGAGTATAAGTGGAAGAGGAGAGTTGAATGGGAGATGAAGACGTTAGGGGAACAGTGTTAGGTGAAGGAGACAAAACAGGTGAGTGAAATTCAGTAGGAATTTCATGAACTGACTCAGAATTATTCATTTGATAAGGAAGAGAGGGAGAATTTGTTGAGGCAGGAACAGAGGATAATGGAGTAGATGTGGTGGGACTGTGGGAATTATGGAATTTTGTAAAGACTGTTGTGGATTGAACAGAATCAGTAGTAGGATTGTGAACAGGGGTAGAAACATGAGATTTTGAGGGAAAATGAGACTCATTGAAGATAACATCTTTAGATATGTAAATTTTCCCTTCCTTAGAGAGACATTTATAACCCTTGTGACTCAAGGAGTATCCCAGAAAAATGCACTCAGAACTTCGTGAATCCAGTTTATGTTTGGTAAAAGGTCTAAGTAGGGGAAACAAGCACATCCAAATACCTTGAGGAATTTGTAATCTGGGAATTGTTTAAACAGTAGCTCATAGGGAGACTTATGACTGAGAGTGATTGAAGGAAGTCTATTAATTAAATAGACTGCAGTGATGATGCATGATCCCAGAAAGTCATAGGTAAGTGAGAATGAGCTAACAAGGTTAAACCAGTCTCAACTATGTGTCTATGTTTGCGCTCAATAGTACCTTGTTGGTGATGTGTGTGGGGACAAGATATTATATGCACAATTCCAACAGATTTGAGAAAGGCACTAAAAGGTCTAAATTCACCCCCAAAATCACTCTGCACTGCCTTGACTGTGTGAGTGAATTGAGTGTGAACATACCTAAGAAAATATTGAAACATTGTTAATGTTTCAGACTTTTGCTTTAGTAGAAATAACCATGTGTGTTTGGTGTGAGCATCTACTATGGAAAAATAATACCGAAAACCAGAGACAGAGTAAACAGGGGCAGGTCCCCATAAATCAACAAATATTAGCTCAAAAGGAGAATGATACAATGTAGTGGAACTAGGTGCATGAAGTTTGTGAGCTTTGCCAACACAACATGAATCACAAAAATCAGATTCAATTTTATTGATAGAAGGAATTTTACATTGTGTTAAAATATCCTTCACAACAGTGTAATGGGGATGGCCTAGCCTATTGTGCCATAGAGAAAAAATACTAGATTTATTACAAGTGGTAGGGTTAGGCAAACCAGTACAACTTGTTGTAAGAGTAAAAGTGGAAGGATGACACCTAGGATGACTTGGATGAAGGTCATGAAAGGCATACAGTCCTTCTTTGGTGAGAGACCTTGGAGTAAAATTTCATTAGTATCCTGAGATTTCACAAAACAGGTGTTAGGATGAAATTCAAAATAACATAAGTTGTCTCTAGCAAATTGAGCAATACTAATAAGATTTTTTAGATTTTTCGTGATTGATGGAACAAGAAGCAGATTTTGAAGAGACAGAGAAACATTTGAATTAAAAGGTGAAGTAAGATGAGAATTGCCAACACTTTTAATTGAGATTCCAGTACCATTACCCATGTATATCTGTTCATGACCAAAGGATTCAATAGGCTCATGAACCAGTGAAGCATCTGCAGTTAAATGGTTGGTTGCTCCTGAGTCAGGATACCAAGTAACACGCTTTGCATCTCGAGTAGGGGAAGAGGGAAGCTCCCTGTGTGCAACGTGAGCTGAAATGGGATAGTTTTGATAATGTGAAGTTGATGGATGTGTTGGGCCTGGCCCAAGTAGTGAGTCACGTCCATTAGAGGGCTCCATTGCCATTGTAGAAGTCAGTTGGATAGTCCGGATAAAAGTGAGTTGGATATCTGGTTGGCCCATTAGCAAATTGAAAAGAGGAATAATGTGAATGACATGGCACATAACCAGGTGCAACACGTGACATAGGTCCAGCTGGAGGTGTGTATGATAGTCCAAAGTGTGAAGGAGCATAATAGCAAAAGATAGAAGAAAGATGAAGACGAAGAGAGAGAGAGATACGGTTATGAAATGGATTTTCTTTTTTTATTAATGAAAACTTGATACAACAAAGAGAAAGAAATTGCTTTTATAGAAAAGTCTAGAAAGGGCAAAACGGTAAAGTAACTGTTAGTAACAAATCAGTTACTTTACCTAACAGCATTACAACAAAATAATAACTAAACTAAAATGCATTACATGCATTATTCTAATAAGATGAAACTTAATTATTTTTGTACCTTTTGATTGAATATTTGGCAAAAATGCTAAATTTATTGGTGTTTTCTATTTGTGAGATTTTTTGTTCTTATTTCCTTAACAAAAAGTATATATATTTTTTTTGTATAACATGTGTGTTTCTACACATGTAATAATAGTAGTGTGTTTCACCACCAAACTCAATAAAATATGTAAACAAAGTAATAAGAAAAAATATACATAGTGTAATGAATGTTAGAATAATGTACTTTTTATTTTAATTAAATATAATATATTAATCATATAAATAACGGGTACCCGCGGGCATGAATACTATAATACCCGTACCCGCCCGTATGTACTATGGGTATTTTTAAAAACTCGTTTATAATACTTGCGGATACCCGTTTGTGACCCGTACCCATGCCCGTACGGTTTTTTTTTTTGCCATCCCTTGCTGCTAGCTAGTATCATTGTTCATTGCTGTGTCATGAATGTAGCATTTTTTCTATTATATGGTTCAAGATGTAAATATGTTGATTGTCAAATTAACAAGGTGCAGTGGGTTTCTTTTTCTGATTGTAACATTCATGGTTCACAACTAGTTACTGATCAAAACCAGTTTTTACTTCAATCACAATACTGTTTGGAGAATAATGACAACAACTCCTCCTGAAGATTGTGAATAATTCTTGTCATGCTCTATGGAACAATTTCATAGTTAGCTCTAAGAGGTTGGGATATTGAGTCATAAAATGTCGTGCTTTTTTCTACAAAACAAAGCTTTTTCGAATTTCCGATCAATGAGACTTGCTTTACTGTCTCAACCCTGAATTATGTTAGTCCTTTTTGATTAATGTCTTTAAGCTTTCTTGCATATTAGCAGCCACCTCCTCCCTCCCTCCTTCAGTTGATGACTGAACATTCTTTGCTTTTCCAGATTAAAGACATCCACGAATCACTCGATGGCCGAATTTCTTCCTTGGAAAAACTGAAGCAATCTGAAACTTCACCCCAGGTGGAAGCAACAGAATAAATGTTGGAGTGGCTTGAGACATTTGTTATAGTTAATTGTCGAAATATTTTTACTGAATGTATCACTGCGAAGAATGACGTTTACCCTGGTCGGGAATAAGTTCAATTCGACTCATTTTACAGTACCTCAGGTGGCTGATGTTTTTCACCTGAAGAGAGATGATCATTTCTGTATCGAAATGTAGTTTGAATTATTTATTGAACCTCTGCATATAGTTTACACCTCTGCTATCTGCAGGCATCTTCAAAAAATCCAATTCACCTAAACTGATCCAGCTTAAACTGTTTATATCGACTTTTTAAATTATCCAATCCATTCCAATAAAAGGGATCCCATCAGGCCGACTTTAATAATCGGTTTCAGGAAAGGAACCTGGACTGCTCTATTTTTTTCCTCTACGCATTGTATATAATATTCATTTGATTTTTAACTCTTTTGGAGAAAGGAGATGAGAGGAGTGATATTTGTGAGGCCTAAGTAATGTAATGTCACACTTAATTGTTTTGTCCAACCGATTTCAATGGGTGAAGTAATTTAATGCATCATTTCTAGATAATGAAATCCATTTACATTGTTGGTGAATAATTTGTAACACATTTACAAGCATCTATAGACTTGTGATACCTCTCGAGTCTTGAAGTTGGTGGTTTCCAAAACTTGTTAATAAACAAAATATGCATAAACTTTTTTGTTGTTAGGGTTGATGCTAACCAAATCCAAAAAATAAAGCATCACCTATTCCTTAAGATACAGAGTTTTGTCCAACTGTTATATAATCCACCTTTAATAACGGTTGCACTAAGTTGTACAAAGCTTGAGCTTTGTGGAACTGTTGCACAAAATATGGAAGATTGAAGAACCAAATTGTATTAATAGGTGTATGTAAAATACTTGTTTTGCAAAAAAAAAAGTGTTGCGAATAGTAAAGTGGACCCCGAACATTTAATTGAATTAGGATCATATTCAGTACTAAAAAGAGAAATGTTTAAAAACAAAAGAAAATTCAATCTATTATGACATATTTATCATTTTAAGTATAATAAAATAACAATATTTCCATTAAAAAGAGTTTGAATCACCTGCCTCCAGAGGATCCCTCTTCAATTTGATTGTATGTCTGATTCCATACTAAATTAATGATTTCACAATCAAAATATATTACTAATTTGATGATTTTTTAAAGAGTACAGTTAGGACTATCTTGACTTACATAACGTAAAAAATAAGTGGGTCACATAATAAAGGTATATGATACAACTTCAAACATTAACTTGATGTTTTTTATATAGATTATGATTATAATGTGAGATTATAAACTGAAAAAATAAATAATCCATCAAACTTAAAGGCGTTGCTTGCTTATTACTTCTTTTTCTTGATTTATCATTGTTCCTATCCGGCGAACCAAAGGTCATGTTTAGACGCCGAGGTGGCCCCACTTGTTGGGACCACCGAAGTTGACCCAGGAGACAACATGCCTTCCGTACTCCACCAACCTACCTGCCAGCGCAACAGACGGGTTGCAGAGCAGGCTAAGAGACAAGAAGGGCACAGTGTACGACCCAACAGGCCGCCTGACACGGGAAAAGCAGCTCCAGACAGCACCTTTGGTCGGCCACGCGTCGCACCACCAGCCAAGAGCCCAAGGTCAACTCTCACCCCTATAAATAGAAGTATCTACCAACAGGAAGTATCTTAACCTCAACTCCTAGACTCTCTAATATTATTCTTCTTGTCACTCACTCTCTACTTCATATACTGACTTGATCGTCGGAGAACCTTTTCAGGTACCTCCACCGACGGGTCCAACTCTTTGCTGCCCTCAGTCACCTTGACGACAGCTTCCTACCTCTTCATCAACATCTGACTCATCATTGTCCGTACTCTTGTGTTCTGATAAAGAACATTGGCGCCGTCTGTGCTTCCTACTCACAAAATGGTAACCACCAGAAACCGAGCTCTATCAACCAGCCAAGTCGACCCTGCACCAAGCAACCTTCCCCCACCGAGACAACCATCCCACCAAGCTAGCCATAGCCATCAGGCCACTCCAGACCAGCAGCCGACCACCCAACAACTTCTCCAAATGCTGGAACGCCAAGAACGGCTCATCCAGCAACAGGCCGATGTCATACAGGAACTCTGCCATTCCAAAATCAACCCTGAGGATCTTTCCGAACGCCATTCCCAATCAGCCCCACACCACTCGTGTGGTGCTAAGCATCCTTTTACACCTGCTATCATGGCTTATCCCTTACCCTCCCATTTTCACCGCCCAACAAACATGGACCAATATGACGGGACGGCAGACCCACAAGACCACCTGGACGCCTTTGAGGCCTCTATGTTATTCCACGGGGCGTCTGACCCCATCATGTGCAGGGCTTTCCCCCTGACTCTGAAAAAAGCGGCCCTTCAGTGGTTCACCCGCTTAGCCCCCGGCAGCGTCAACACTTGGGAAACTCTTGCTTCCGTTTTTAACACAAGGTTCACCGCAAGCAAGGAGCAACCAAGGTCATCCTACACGCTGTCCGGTATCCGCCAAGGATCCAACGAATCCATCCGCGCATACCTCGATCGATTCAATACAGAAGCTATGAAGGTAAGAACACTGAGCCCCGAAGTAGCCGTGCATGTCCTCGTTATGGGACT
>NW_017726108.1:0-946 GCF_001865875.1 Lupinus angustifolius
TGCCCGAGAAGTGCAGCATTTTCTCGCATGGCAACCCCAGCACGGGCCTTCCAAGCCCCAACCTCCTCCTCGCGCCGGCGAAGCGCATCCTCCCTAGCGCGCACGGCCCCCTCTGACTCCATCACTTGGGCGGTCAGTTTTATCTTGTCACTTTCCAGGAACCCAACGCGAGCAGACAGATCCGCCACCTGGGCCTTGACGGCCTCGCCCAACTTTATTAGGTCCGCCTTCTCAGCAGCATGAGCTTCGACCAGTCTTTGCTTCTCCAGCTCGTGTGCAGCTCGGAGTTTGGACGCCGCCTCTTCCGCCACCCGCGCCTCCAGGACCCCATCCGCCTCCAGATACTTCTGGATGGAGGCAATAAAAACAGCACTCCCTTTGGCATTCCGCAGCAAGACGGGCAAAGGAACCTTGTCAAAGGCCTCCTTAGCATTGGCATTCAGGAGAGCCTGTTCAATAGCCCGGGGGACGTGGACTTGGGAGATACGGTCCTGAGCCCCCCTAACTCCCCCCTTCCTGGTCGGCTCGGATGAACGGCCGCCCACTTCCCCAGCTGGTTGGTCAGACGATGGGGGCACCGAAGAGCCAGCTTCATCCCCAGTTGATGCGGGCGGAGGGACCCCGACAGTTTCGGCTGAAGGAACTGCTTCAGGTGATGCAACTGCTGGCGTTTCAGGAGCCTCCTGGGGCAGCTCTTTTTCCCCCTCAGTTGGGGGCGGCCCTCCACTCTCTGAAGAAGGCGGCGTAGCCTCCTGCCGGGAAGACCCCTCAGTGGGGCAAGGACCGGAAGATGATGTCTTTTGACGCTTAGAGGAGGCAGCATCCATTTTAGCCAAGGCAGCGCCACCAGCCCTCTTCAAGAGAAGAGTTTTCCTGAGCTTCTCACTCATTTTCGTCTTTAAGGCAACTGCGCGAAAGGAAGCAAGATGTCAAGAAACAGAATAGG
>NW_017726109.1:0-352 GCF_001865875.1 Lupinus angustifolius
CGTCCCTCCTTCTCTTCGTCAGAATTAGTGCGATGTCCGACCCGAAACATCCAAAAAAATAGTTTCAGAGTGCAAGGGAAACCTGCCGCGCGGCATATGATCTCAAACGCCCTAATAAACCCCCACGAGTTTGGGGTCAATTGGCTCGGTGCAAGCTGCAGATGCGCCAAAACTTGAATGTCCCATTCCTCCAATGGGAGACGAAGCCCCAGGCGTCGGACATACGCCTCATACATAAAGAAGGTATACTTATCCTTCTTCTCCTCAGCAAAATCATAACAGACCCTCTCCACCGTCCGGGGAGCAACAGCCTCGAAACCGTGAAACGACTCTTTGCCCACGGGCAGGCTAA
>NW_017726110.1:0-9366 GCF_001865875.1 Lupinus angustifolius
GCGTCGCACCACCAGCCAAGAGCCCAAGGTCAACTCTCACTCCTATAAATAGGAGTACCCACCAACAGGAAGTATCTTAACCTCAACTCCTAGACTCTCTAATATTATTCTTCTTGTCACTCACTCTCTACTTCATATACTGACTTGATCGTCGGAGAGCCTTTTCAGGTACCTCCACCGGCGGGTCCAACTCTTTGCTGCCTTCAGTCACCTTGACGACCGCTTCCTACCTCTTCATCAACATCTGACTCATCATTGTCCGTACTCTTGTGTTCTGATAAAGAACAATCATAAACTAAGTTTTTTACTTGGACAAGCTTAGTTTATAAAAGAAAAACTATAAACAACAAGTAAAAACAATCCCGACCAAATATGCACAATCTGAGATGTTTAAAAAAAAGGTCTAGAAATAGTTTTATGGTATCATGTAAGAGGCCGTTGAGTTTGAAATAATGGTAATATTGTTTTATAATGAACATGGGTCAATGGTTCAAATTGTAAAAAAATCTCTATCCTATCTCATACATCTCATGTATTGGACTGTTCTTTTTTATCTAAGAGGTCAACATTTTTTTTACTCAAAAGAGAGAATTGTTCAACCAAAAAATATGTAAACAAATCATTTCAATATTTATGTGTCATATTCATGAATAAGAATCATCTCCATTAATTGAGAAATAAATATTTTAAAAAATAAAGAGAGATACAATTTTCAATTACATATTTATCCATTTGATTACAACAAATTACATTTTTATCATTAAAAACATAGGTATATTTATCTCTTTATTAATAAGATGATTCTTGCATTTTTATATATTGGGAAGACAAAGAATATAATCCAATTTCCTAGGAAAACAACAAAAGAAAAGTATATATGTTGATATGAGACCATGTGATTTGTGGTCCCCGTAGATAGAGTAGCCATCCATATCGATTGCATCTTGAGAATATAGAAATGGACATGGTCCTTCCACTATAAGGGATGTCAAATTCTAAATTACGAAATAGGATAAAGCAAAAAAGGAAAACCACCTTGACATATACATCAAAAAATGATTGAAATGGAAAAATCATTGCAAAGTCGGTGCTTCCTTGGTGGTGGTAGCTTTGGAATCAGCAACAATGGACAAAGTAGCATAGAAGATATTTAGATAAGATGATACCATACACATCTCAAACTGGCCATGCTCTCGTTATTGTTTATTTAATTTCATTCAATAATGTTCATTTCATCATCTTTGCTACATTATTAAATGCATCAACATAAGTCAATAGTAATGCATTGTCAACATTATTATTAAATGCCCATGTCTACACACTAAGAAAATGCATGAACATAAGTTATTTTTCATAACATACAATGTACTTAATGAATGTTTCTAGTATTTCACTTCTTGTGCTTTTGACTTATACTATTTTCTATTAGTTTGTAGGTTCGATAATTCCATTGGCTTGTTTGGGAGTTGAACTTTAGAGGGAGAGTAAAAGAAAGAGAAGACTTAAGAGTCATATCACAAGTGTATTTCATGGCTCTCAAGTCTTCCATTTCCCTTTATTCCCTTCCAAAATTCAACTTCCAAATAAACCCTAAAAGGACATTAGTCTGGTTCCAAGGTTTACCTCCATTTCTCTGTTTTTGTTTTTTCCCCTCATATTTGTACGGATCAAATTAAGTAAGTTATGAAGTGTGACTTATAAGTTTAAATTAATGACAAACTTAATTTTTTTATTGACAAATGTTAGTATGTTAATATTTGTTGTAGATGAGATTCGAATCATCAATCTTTTTCAATCCTTTCTTTTTCTCTAGCCATCAAACCACCTTATAAATCTAAAATATAAACGTATTAGTTTATCAAATGTCTGAGTTTGGGTTGAAATTTTTGTTGTTTGGAAATAGGTATACAATTCTGTTTTTAGAGTTTGAAGCTGTGATTCAAACCGTACTACATCAATTTCACAGATTCAAAATCGAATTGGAGTATGAGATTGAACAAAACCAACCTTCGGTTTAACCTGTTGCATAATTTAGAGTGAAACTACTTACACTCCAAACTTCAAACACTTGTACTAAAAACCTTACCATTCGGACAAGTAGAAAACACTAATACCATTCAATAACGAATTACAATATTAGAACTAAGACTATATGAACCAAAAAAAAAAAACAAGGATGATTATGAATATTTTAAATTAATTATATTATTAAATCCAAAAAACTCTTCTGTGAAATTATTATTTCAATTACAAACATAATATCTTCAACTTCAAACCCTAATTCCAATTTCTTGAATCAATAATGGATGCATGATTTTGAACCTAGTTGCTTATACTACATATTTCTACAACTCTAACAATTGATTAAATATTGTATTTGAAACTCATGTATAATTAATGTTACTGAGAGTCATTGATTGGTGGTATAATGATTTTATCTTAACTCCCTTTATTAATATTTAATTGTTATTGTGAAACTTTTCATCTATTTTTAGTGTTGTTAAAACCGTACCGATTATTACACTGGTCAGGGTACTGGTATAATGATACAGTGGTTCAACCGGTGGTTTAGTAATTAAACCGCATGCCGGTTAAACCGAACATATATATTTATATATATATATATAAATCTATAACTAGAAAATTCCAAATAGGTAGATACTCAAATTTAGAATCCATATTCATAATCTACTCAAAATTCACATAAACAAATAACTTTAAGTCTTTAACAAATTCAAAGTCTAAATTACAAAACATATGTCAATCCAAAAGTATCACTTAACAACCGCAAAATATAAATAAATGACAGAAATTCACAACTCGCTATACAAAACAAATAAATTTGGAGTTTTAACATTTAACACCAGAAAGTCAAAATTGTCTCATATCGATATTATATTTTTGCACCAAATCTTATCTTCAGACAGTACTCCAAGATTACATAAATGTCATTGAGATTACACATGAATGTTACGAACCAAAAAGTGTAACCTAAGTATGCCTTGGAAGCATGTGCCTTGAATTGTTGAAGAAAGGTTAGAAAGATGAGTCACCTTGTAATGTGTTTTTAAGGTTTTTTTTTTCAAAAACAAAATATATGTATAAACCGGCCGGTTTAGTCAAATATCGGCCGGTTCACCAATTTTGACTAGTTTTTGACCGGTTTTGATACTTGGCCGGTTCAACATCTGTACAGTATCGGTTAGATAACAGATTCATCAGTTTTCCAGTTGAACCGACCGGTACGGTACGGTTTTTACATCATTGTCTATTTCATATTAGTTGTTGCTTTCCACAATTAAGAAATATTAATTTCCACCATTTCCCTTATAATTATTAATGAAAATTTAAAAAAGAGTATTATAACTTTGTTTGAAATATAAGAATTTATAATGGTAATTGAAATTTTCATTAATTATATAAGGAGAATGTTAACAAATGCCCGAGAAATATTATTTAAGAATGAGAAAAAACTCACTCTTGAATAATATGTTCTTAGATATCCATTTTCTATTAGTTTTCTTTATTATATTCATTAGACAACATATTTAAAAACTTCTTTTAGTTAGACTAAATTGGAACTAAGAGTATAACTGTATCATAGGATAAAGATATGATGTGTGAGTATGACCATGACATTTATGTCTCCTATCTTCCAACTTATGGATGTTGGAGAAAAACTAAGAAGACGTTGATATAGTGGTATAAGGTCTTGTTAGATTTTTAGGATGATTAAAATGTCAAGAGTTCGATTCTTGTGAAATGTATTTATTGAGATGGATAATCATGCATCTTGAAAGGAATTAATTCCTTACACAAAAGGTGAAAAAAATACCTTCATAATACAAAAAATGGAGAGAAATAGCGATTATGAAGGAAAGAGCATAGGAGTTCCTTTAAAGTTTGGTTGCGTCTAGGGCAAAACACCGTTAATATTAGCGGGGAATCTTAAAAAAGTATATTGAAAGAATTTAAAATAGAAATATTATATTTAAAAAATATTTTATATGTTTTTGATATGCTTAAAATTATCTACATAATTTTTTTGGGTAGATAACTTAAGAAATTATTAAAAAGAAATGGAGAGATAAGAGGTAAAAACAGAAACATAAATAATAACATAGTTGTAAAAAAGATAATTATATATTGATTTTATAAACATCAACAAATTTTTGAATAAGATACAACATTTAAAACATCGAAAAATATGGAAATAACTAAATATTTAAATGCACCCAACATTTATTTTTATTTCTTAATAAGTTTCTAAAGCTATTTGTTAGGTAGACTATATTAATAATGTTATATTCTCTCATTAAGTCTTCCTCACCACAAGAAATTGATAGATATATCATTTATAAACTAATCATTGATAAATAAAGTATCACCTTGTAACATATGTTACTTTCTTGAAGAGTTAACATGCAGCGGAAAATATATGCAGAAAATAAAAATGAATAAATCAAAGAGATAAGGGAGAAGAGAGTACACAAAGATTTTATACTGGTTCACCTTCTTGTCCATCGAAGGCTACGTCCAATACTCTTGCAGCACAAGAGATTTTCCGCTAAATATTATAAGTTGTAATTACAATATCTCACCCCGAGATCTCTATGTACCTTACACACTCACTATCCCTTTCCAATTAACTCTATCCCTTTCTATTCACACCCCGTGCAAGAAAGTTATTACAATGAATGAAGAATTTGAATGATGGCTTTGGATTGTCTTTACAAGTATAAAATATAATAACACTTGCAATACAATCAACTCTTTTGTATACTTAGTAATAATGCTCTTTAAGTTTATAAAACTTTGAAACACTTTACTTCAAGCAATTCTAAAAATGACTTTGAAAATTTGAGTGCAAGTTGCAAAAAGTGTCGAGAAATAATTTCATAATAAGTTTAAGAGCTTTTGGAAATTTTATAAGAGTTGTGTATTGTTGTGTGTCCCATGGAGCCTTTCTGAAAGTGTAGGAGTTGTTTGAAGTGAAGAGATTTTGTTTGAAGTGAAAACAATTCATTTTGAAATTTGAAATCTCATGCAACAGCTCTCAGTAATCGATTACTGATAGTGGGTAATCGATTACCCAAACTCTCTGCCCACTGTTCTTTTAAAAACGAATTAGATTAATCGATTACACCATTTGGGTAATCAGTTACTCAATTTTTTCAAAACTGGTAATCTGTTACTCAAAGGCAGTAATGGATTACTCTGAACAATTTTAAGTTGGGCAACTCTTTTTCTCATACACGTAACTTGTTACTTAGATGAAGTAACATGTTACACACTATTTTTGAAAAATGTTTTAAGTATTTTTAAAGTGTTTCATTTTTCTTTAAAAATAGTTTGAGCATTACTACTTTGTATATTTAAGAGTTTTAGGATAGAAGTACCTATAAAGACTTAATCTAATTTTCTTGAAGCTTTAATCTTCTTTGTCTTCATAAGTATTCTTCATTTTCTTCTTTTTGGTGATGTTGGTGTCTTCATCAAAACCTTGCCAAGGTCAGGAGCAAAGATCTTATTCACAATCTCCCCTTTTTGATGATGACAAACCAAGATCTTCTTGACAGTGTAATTTTCTTAAGAGCAATATACTTTGAGATATGTTGAAGTTTTGACTTGAGTATGCTCCACCTATCTTGTATGCTCCCCTTATCTTTTGGAGTAATTGTGTTTGAAATATAATTTTACAGAAAATACAATATATATAGCATACATACACTTTATATAATCAAGATATATCAATATGATAGCATATACTTATGTATGGATTAAGATATAGATAAGCAAGTTTTGCAATGCATAAATAAGATGTTTCAAACAAATATCCAAGAATGGAACAATAAAGCACAAAACATCATAAAGTAATTTGTCCAGGAATCTGTAGCAATAGTTTAAAAACAATAAATAAGCAGAAAAATTTGTCCGAGATTTGAAAATAGTACAACCAGAAAATCCTAACAACAGATATTCTAAGTCTGAATTGTCTTCATCAATATCCATGCTATCCATCATAGAGGAGAGGCAATGATGTTCATATTGGATTTGTTGATTCTGAGAGTCGAGAGCATCCATACGGTTAGTGATGTAGCCTCAGAGAGAAACCAACTCATCCATAATCATTTGGTTTGTGGGCATGGCAGCAGATGAGGACGATTGAACATGAAACTCAGACGGTTGTGGTTCAGTAGGGTTAGGAGTTTCATGTTTAGATGGTTCAGCAGCAGCAGTCGGCTTTTCGGTTCTATGTTTGTAGATGCGGGTTCGAGGGTCTTGGATGAAACACATTTTGTGGATCACTTCCACATCAATTTGACTTTCTCGAGGATTCAGAGGCATCTTTGTTTCACCATTTATAGAAACACCAAAATGCTGAAAAATATTGGTTATGAAGATTGCATATGGCAAATGACTTTGAGTACCTCTAACAGTCCACATTTGTCTCATTATCATTAGAGCCCAATTGATCTTGATGTTAAACGTTAAAGCATACATTAATTGGAGTTCTATGTCACTTATTTGAGAATGAGTTGAAAATTTTGGTAAAATGACATAGCTCAAAAAATAATGAAGCAAACGGTCCTCTAGCTTGAGATATCCAACAGATGTGATGTCTTGGTTTTTGACAGTCTCTCCAAGGCCCTGTTGCTTACGCATTTCTATTTCCCTTTTTGAAAGTCTACATAACGAATGATAAAATCCTTTTAATCATAATTATCCCATTCACATACAAGGCCGAAACCCGTGATGTTACCTTGAGAGGGTATGTTACATAACAATGAACTGAAAGCTTCAAAATCCAAAACAATGTCTTTTCCTTTGACATAGGAAGTAAGACGATTTTTCCGAAAGTTCAAGCTACATTAAAATACTCGCACAAGTTCTGGATAAATGTCATTTATTTCACAACAAAAATCAAAAAGGTTTTGTTGACGTAAAAGATAAGGGAAAAGAAAATCTTCAAACTCAAAATTGTCAACATTACTGAATTTTGGAGTAAAAATGGTGCGAACATGGAAGTGCTCCTCAAATATCTTGCGTTGCTCATCATTAGCAAGAAGCCTTGTCAAATCTAGAGGGTTACACTCCAAAGATGTTGTTCCTTGACTTCTTTGAGAGGTATTGGAGCGTTGTTTCTTTGATATATAAGAAGAAGCCATAAAATTTGGGATTTTGAAATTTTAGGTTTTTAGGTTTTTGAAGATTTTTGGTTTTTTTTTATTTAAGCCACTAATCACGAAAATGATTGGTTAGAAGTGTTTGGAATAAAAAATGTGAAAGGAATGGACACAAAAATCTCTTGAAACAGATCAAAAACAAGGTTTTTAGAGGTTGATAGGTTTTGAGAAGGAGAGAGCACGAGTTAGTGAGGAAAATGAGTTTGAAAAAGATTAAAAAAATGCATAAAATACATATATAACAACACAGAGTAATCAGTTACTCAAAAATAAATTTTTAAAATTTTCAAATAACAACTTGGATTAATCGATTACTCACTTTGGGTAATCGGTTACTGAAACACGCTGTTCAACCCTGTAATTGGTTACTTTCCAGTGTAATCGATTACTGACCCCATAAAAGCTTATTTTTTGGCAAAATTAAGCTATGAAAATGATTTTTAACTCAAAAAATTTAAGTTTTTGAACACAAATAAATATATATAAGACCAAGTAGGCATGAGATAATCATAATGAAGCAGACATATAGTCATATAAGCATGTTAAGACAGGTAAGCTCCATCGAGAACGCCTAATTCAAGTATAATTTTTTAAAAAGGTTCTTTTGCCAAGGGTTTAGTGAACATGTCTGCAAGTTGGTTATGAGTATCAACAAATTCTACTGATATATCTTTCTTTTGAACATGGTCCCTTAGGAAGTGATGCCTTATATTTGGTTCTAGAATGCATAATAGGATTCTTTGTAAGGTTTATAGCACTAGTATTATCACATTTCAGCGGAGTGCAGCCTAAGTCTAAGTCATAATCTCGTAATTGTTGCTTAAGCCACAACACTTGGGTACAACAACTACCTGCTGCTATATATTCAGCCTCAGCAGTGCTTAGCGCAACACATGCTTGTTTCTTGCAAGACCAATAGACTAAAATATTGCATAAAATGTGACAAGTACCACTTGTACTTTGCCTTTCAGATTTATATCCGGCAAAATCTGAATCTGAATATCCAACCAATTCACATATACTTCCTTTTGAGTCCAACTTCAGTTGTACCTTTAAGATATTTCATAATTCTCTTAACAGCAACTAAGTGTGATTCTTTTGGTTTAGACTGATAACGTGCACACCGACATACAGTAAACATGATATCAGGTCTACTGGCAGTTAAATATAGAAGAGACTCGATCATACCTCGATACTTTGATATTTCAATACCTTTTCCACTTTCATCGGTATTACTGTATGTGCTAGATCCCATAGGAGTAGCTATTGACTTGCAGTCCATATCAAATCTTTTCAGCAAATCCCTACAATACTTGGTTTGACTCACAAAAATGTCATTATCAAGATGTTTGATTTGTAGTCCAAGGAAGTAGTTCAACTTTCCCATCATGGACATTTCAAATTCTCCTTACATCATTTTGCCAAAGTCACTACCCAAACTTTCATTAGTAGATAAAAAATAATACCATCTACATAAATTTGAACTAGTAAAGTATGATGATTTATTTTCTTTATAACCATTATGGACATTTCAAATTCTCCTTGCATCATTTTTCCCAATTCACTACACAAACTTTCATTAGTAGAACCAAAAATAATATCATCTACATAAATTTGAACTAGTAAAATATGATGATTTATTTTCTTTATAAATAGAGTAGTGTCGACCTTCCCTTTGGTAAAACCTTTTTCTATCAGAAAAGTTGTTAGACGATCGTACCATGCTCGTGGAGCTTGCTTTAGACCATAGAGGGCTTTCTTTAAATTGTAGACATGAGAAGGATGTTTGTAATCTTCAAAACCAGGAGGTTGTTCTACAAACACTTCTTCTCGAATGTAGCCGTTGAGAAAATTGCTCTTGACATCCATTTGATATAACTAAAAATTAAGAGAACAAACATATGCAAGAAATAGCCTAATAGCTTCAAGTCTAGCAACTGGAGCGAAGGTTTCATCAAAGTCTATACATTCTTCCTGGTTTTTTATCAGATTTATTTCCAAAGACCCAACCAGTTCCAATGACATGCATATTTTTCGGTCTAGGAACAAGTTCCCAAACTTCATTTCTCTCAAACTCGTTTAATTCTTCTTGCATAACAAGAATCCAATGTTCATCCTCGATTGCATCATCAATCTTGGAGGATTCTATCTGAGAGACAAAGGTCATGTTTAGACAAGC
>NW_017726111.1:0-443 GCF_001865875.1 Lupinus angustifolius
TTTTGCATCAAACTTGCCCAAGTTATCCTTACCATTGTTCAGAACAAAACATTTACAACCAAAAACATGTAGATGAGAAATGTTAGGTTTTCTACATTTGAAGAGTTCATAGGGGGTTTGCTTAAGAATAGGTCTTATAAGAACTCGATTCGAAATATAACACGCAGTGCTAACTGCATCAGCCCAGAAGTATTTTGGGAGGTTAGTTTTATTCAACATTGTTCGAGCCAGTTCTTCTAAGGACCAATTCTTTCTCTTTACAACACCATTTTGTTGAGGTGTTCTAGGAGTAGAAAAATTGTGGTTGATCCCAAGATCATCATAGAATTCCTCAAAAGAGGAGTTTTGAAATTCTCCCCTATGATCACTTCATATAGCAGAGATTTTTAGAGATTTTTTATTCTGAACTCTTTTAGCATAAATGCTAAAGGCTTTGAATGCCT
>NW_017726112.1:0-78871 GCF_001865875.1 Lupinus angustifolius
CCAATTCTACCAACTCCAAGAATTTTTCCCTTGTTATCACCATATGTGACATATACTTTGTCCCTTGGAGTCAGGACAGAGAATTTACTTTTATTGTCTGTCATGTGTTTTGAACAGCCGCTATCCAAGTACCATAAATTGCAGGCGACTCTCAAATTTTCCTACAAAATAATTTTTTTTCTAGGTACCCAATGTGATTTGGGTCCTGCGAGGTTAGCACCCTTTTCTATCCATTTGTATTGGCCAGATGATATTGGCCAGATGACACACCATATTTTCTAATATGACACGTGTTAGGTGTGTGACCAATTTTATCTCAGTAAGAACAAGTGGGTAGATGTTTATGTGTCCAAGATTTTATTTTAAAAATAGGATTAATATAGACACTTTCTTTATAAAACTTTATAGTGCTTCCTACGATTGTTTTTTCTAAGACATTCTCATTTTTAGCCACACGACTATTTGCATAGCCAAGACCTCTATGGTATGTTGAATGTCTTTGGAATTTTATGATCTTGTCTAAATTGTAACTACTCTTGTTGAGTTTATTAAGTTCAAGACTTAATATTGAAACTTTAGTTTCAAGAGCAACACATTTTTGACATGAGGAATAAGTGAGTTTTCAATATCTTTCTTTAGAACTTTGTTATGGCTTTCCAAAATAAAAATTTCATTTTTATGTTTTAGGAAAAGTTTAAAAAGCTTAACATATTCTTGATGTAAATCATTGAAAGCATTTTGTAACTCATCATATGAAAAAGTATCATTTGATTCAGAGTTACTAACCTCATATTTGTCTTTTGAATTGTGTGAAGCCATCAATGAAATACGTGATTGCTCCTTAATTCTAAGTTATGCATTTGAACTATCATCTTTATCTTTTGATATAACATTTGTTCTTATACGCTTCTTGTCCTTCTTTCTTTTGAAAGTATGATGCTTTTGTAGGGCTGGACAATCACTTTTTAGATGATCTGGTTTTCTGCATATTGAGCATGTAGATTTTTGCTTTGATGTTGTTGCTTCACTATTTGTTGTAGACCTTTGTACTTCTTTGGCTCCATGTATCCTTTCTAGAGTGTCCCAAATTTCTTTCGACGTTTTGCAACTTGACACTCTAAGGAATTCTTTTTCTTCTAGAGCCGACACAAGATTTTTTTGGCTTTAAGGCCGTATTGCACTTTCTTCTTGTCTTCATCATTCCATGAAGATTTAGGCTTTATTTCCTTTATACTGTTGACAACATTAAAGGGTATATATGGTCCTTCTTCAATGACATTCCATATGTCTAAGTCTTGAGATTCAATAAAGATTCTCATTCTTATTTTCCAAAAATTATAGCACTCTCCAACACAACTTGGAGGGCGATTGATGTTGGAACCTTCTCCTAGGAATGATCTTGAGGCCATCTTGATATAGGATCAGACTTGAGAATATCTTACTCAAATATAGCTCTGGTGCCAATTGTAAGAACGAGGTTGCAACTAAGAGGGGGGTGAATTAGTTGACTTAAAAATTATGGCCACTTTTTCTGCAAAATCAAGAGTTAACATGCAGCGAAAAATATATGCAGAAAATAAAAAGGAATAAATCAAAGAGATAAGGGAGAAGAGAGTACACAAAGATTTTATACTGGTTCACCTTCTTGTCCACCGAAGACTACGTCCAATATTCTTACAACACAAGAGATTTTCCGCTAAATATTATGAGTTGTAATTACAATATCTCACTCCGAGATCTCTATGTACCATACACACTCACTAATACTTATACCCTTCGAAAACACCTTTCCAAGTAACTCTATCCCCTTTCTATATACGCCCCGTGAAAGAAAGTTATTACAATGAATGTAGAATTTGAATGATGACTTTGATTGCCTTTATAAGTATGAAATATAATAACACTTGCAATCCAATCAAATCTTTTGTATACTTAGTAATAATGCTCTTTAAGTTTATAAAACTTTGAAACACTTTACTTCAAGCAACTCTAAAAATGACTTTGAAAGTTTGAGTGCAAGTTGCAAAAAGTGTAGAGAAATAACTTCAGAATAAGTTGAAGAGCTTTTGGAAATTTTATAAGAGTTGTGTATTGTTGTGTGTTTGTGTTGTGAGAGTTAAGAGCTTTCAGAATAAGTTTAAGAGCTTTTCCAAACACCCATGGTACCTTTCTGAAAGTGTAGGAGTTGTTTGAAGTGAAGAGATTTCGTTTGGAGTGAAAACATTTCATTTTGAAATCTGAAATCTCATGCAATAGCTCTCAGTAATCGATTACTGATAGTGGTAATTGATTACCCAAACTCTTTGTCCACTGTTCTTTTAAAAACAAATTAGAGTAACCGATTACACCATTTGGGTAATCGGTTACTCAACTTTTTCAAAACTGGTAATTTGTTACTCAAAGGCAGTAATGGATTACTCTGAACAGTTTTAAGTTGGATAACTCTTTTTCTCACACACGTAACTTATTACTTAGATGAAGTAACATGTTACACACTATTTTTGAAAATGTTTTAAGTATTTTTAAAGTGTTTCATTTTTCTTTCAAAATAGTTTGAGCATTACTACTTTGTATATTTAAGAGTTTTAGGATAGAAGTACCTATAGAGACTTAATCTAATTTTATCGAAGCTTTAATCTTCTTTGTCTTCATAAGTATTCTTCCTTTTATTCTTTTTGGTGATGTTGGTGTCTTCATCAAAACCTTGTCAAAGTCAGTAATAAAGATTTTCTTCACAAATTACTCATACTAAAGTATTGGCATTTCCTGTGTTTTAAATGGTGGTTATGTGAATTAGATCATAGTGGCTAGCTGTAGTGATGACGATTATGATAGTCGTGGTGTAATTTTTTTTGTTATTTAAAATTTACATTCAAATTTGGTGTTGTTCAACTATGCAACCTAATAGGTTTAAAAATAGTTGTGATGTGGTTGTCATGTGGCTTGATGTAGTTACATCTAGCGGCAGAACTTTAAAGGGATAGGTGGGGTAAGTGTCCCCTGGAATTTTTTAAAAGATTTTTTAAAATAACTTTTCTTTTTTTACTTTTTCCCTACTAAAACACATTTGTTGTTCTAAGAATGTGCTATTCCATATATCATACTTAATTATTAAACTCTTAAATTATAAAATGGGGTACATAAAGTGATACACTTTTTGAAACGGCAGATATACTTCTTTTACCTACACCATAATAACGTCTATATGAAGATATTAATTGAAACTCAAATATTTCTTTAATTTGTTACTTGATAAATAAATATAATGCAACTTATAGTCCTTCTAAAAATTATACATAATGGAAGTTCCCTTACATGTGTAGATGTTGATTATAATAACATTTAAGTTCATAATGATCTTACACTTGATGAAATAAATTATCTGATTATATATGTATGGATCATATGACCCTAGGATATGCTTATAAGTTATTTAATATTGATAATATATATGTCTTTTTATCCAAAAAATTCTATTATATGAATTCAATGAGCAAAAGAAGTTCAGTTTGAGATGTTAATTATTTCAAAATTTTCTTATTGGTATCGTTAGTAATTCGAGTTTGAAAATTTCTCAACTTTACGTCATTAGTCATATTTTGCTTTATCAAGTTATTTGTCTTAACATAGTTATTGTGGTTCAGCTATTACATAAATATCATATTCAGCAATGAAGATAGACAAACAAAATTACGTAGCAAGATAAAAGATGATTTTTTTACGGATAACATAGTAATTAATATTGAAAAAGAATTAACTGCAAATTTTAACTCCGATTCAATCATGTATGTTTCTTTATATTTTTGTTACTCAATTAATTTTAGTTATAAATTGTAATTAAATATTATTGTCCCTCCTAAAATTTAGATCAAGATCCACCACTAATTACATCATAGTAATTTAATATCATATTGTAAAGATCACTATAACCACAATATTACAAATATATCATGCGATGTGAATTGCAAATTTAAACCATGGGAGTTAGGTTAGGGAGGGAAGGACACTCCACTAATTTGTCCTTTACTTTGGACCAAGTATATGGCTAAACAAACACCTTATGGGACCAATATGTTTTAACAAAAATTGGTGCCCAAAATTAGGACATGTACTTTTATTTTTATAGATGGAGGAAAAGAAGGCACCTAATTAGCCTTCACTTTTTATCATGCCCTACATGAATGGGGTGACACACCTAATTCAATTATTATTTTTTAGAACTTTTGCCCTCCAATTATTCATGTTAGCAAACGGTGTTTGAAGTTTACACAGGGTTTACCTCAGTAACTGTCCGAAAACACTCATATCAACCACTATATATATATATATATATTAGTTAATGGCCATGCTCATTAATAGTTATGAGAAATATTCTAATTCTTCATGCTATGTGGGTATAGTATGTCTACATCACATACCATTTTCATCTTAACACCTCCATTATCCGTATACTGAGCTAACATTATTTATTTCATTAGTAAGAACACATGTGACTGTCATATTTCACCATGCCAGTAAATATGCCAATAGCAATAATATTCACAAGTCAAACCATAGGTATAGACCTCACTTTGCTATACAAAAATGTATATTTTATAAAGGTGAGAGGGTGGCATTACAGCAAGAATCTTGGAACTTGCTCACTCTAGCACACTGAATCTTTCTCAAATATGGAAATTGGAATTTGAATGTAGTAGAAACTGTGACTATGGAATTTACTCGTCTCTTACTATTTTATAAAGAACTGTTAATAGGAACGTATCCAATATGTACCCCAAAGCATAAGGTTGTGATTAATTCCCTGAGAACTTTACTCACTAGTATAAAATATTCTGCCTTTTCTATCTTGTTATGAGGTTGGCATTTTTGTCAATGATCACATAGACAAAAGCAATATAATTTATATGAGACATGATTTGAGACAACAAATATTCCTTCTTATAAATAACCAAAATGATATTCCATTTTAATGATGGGTCCAAAGTCCTCTCTATTGTTCCTTTTAGTTGTATGCTATCTTCCAATGAGTGTTAATTAAGCTCAGACCATTACTTAGTCAATGTAATTGGACTATTGATTCATAATATAACAATATCTAGTAACTTCTATTCTACAAAATATAAAAAAGATATCATTACACAAGCATCACGTTATACAACTTATATTAAAGATTTTTCTACACCAAATTGTTACAAGTAGGTCAAAAACATCATTAAACAACATAAAATTTAAATTACAAAAAAGAATGCAAAAATTAATGAACTTATAATCAAACTAACTAAGTTTATTGTGCCAGGATATTACTCATGATCAAGCCTAATCTGCATAAAGCCAAGCTGTGCAGGAACTGCATCAGACTCAGCTAGGCCAAGGTTTGCATCAAGCAAGAAGAGCATTAGATCAAGCTATGCATCAGGCTAAGAAGTTGTGCATCAATCAAGGAGTGCATCAGCCTGTGCACATTGCTGCATCCTGATGATCAGATTCATTGCATAACCAACATGAGGCCAATGACTTAGGCATTCTTAGATACACTTCTAGAAGGCAGTTTTGTAGGAGAGCCTCTTTATTTTAGCACATGTAAAATATGGTTTTCATGGTTAGTTAATTAGTTAGTTGAATAAGTTAGTTACATGGAGAAGTTGCTTAATTATCAAGCAACTAGTATATAAGTAACTCATATTGTAACTTTGGCTAATCCATGAAACCAGTTTTCAATTTTCCTTTTCTCTCATAATAATGTTGTTTTACATTTTTTAAAACTAATTAAAACAACTAAGTCCAATCAATTCATATCAATTTTAATATATAATTGATCAATAAATGTATGAAACTGATCAAATATTCAATTTCACATGTGACCCGTCAAATATTTGAATCTAAACAAAATTTAATAGTTTATGTTCTCAATATATAAGACCTCAAAAATATATTATTTCATGTTATACTCATCATGATTAATAAAAAATTATTCAATTTAATTATATTTTTCAATAAATTAAACATGCTATGTTTGGTTTTGCTTAAAATGTGAGGAAAGAAAATGGGCGGAAGAAAAAAAAAAGGAAAAAACACTTTTCCCTTATTTGGTTGACAAAAGAAAAGAGGAGAAAGGGAAAAAAAGAAGTAAGCCCAATGCTAAAAAAATTTCACCACAAATGTGAGGGGAAAAGAGAAGGAAAAAAATATTTTTATTCAAATGACTATAATGCCCTTTATTTTTGTTCTTAAACTTTTCTCTCTTCTCTTACCTCACTTTCTCATAAAAATGACCAATTATTTTTTGTTATGAGTATAATATATTTTATGTATAACAACTGAAATGACAATTTATGTTTATTAATATTATGTCATCAAGTGTCTTTAATATTTCTTATTTTTTGCATGATCTTCAAAATAAATACTCAAAGTTCATCACAATGTTTCTAATAGATCAATTATCTTCCTTAGGTGGAATATATGATAAATAACTTTATCTCAAGTTAAAATACTTGAAATTGCACAAAAATTTGAATAATTGTGATATTACACGCTAAAAACAAAGTAGTAAAAACAATAATGTTGTAAATGTGACTTTTTTATTTGAAGTGTTTATGTAATTTTACTCATTTTTTCCTTCCTTTCACTTTTTGTACAATCAAACAAGAGAAGAAAAAAATTATAATTTTCTTTATTTCCTTTTTTTTTTAAACCAAACAACTAATTTTTTTACCTTATTTTCATTCTTTCCATTTTCTTTCCTTCCTTTTTTTTTTCTTTCCTTCCTTTTTTTGGTTGTGAGCCAAACATAGTGTTAGTAATATCATGTGACTTTACCCCAATATTTTTTTACATTGTGAAAAAAGTATTAAATAAAATGTTACTTACCTACGGACAGTGAGAGGTAACATAATAATGATGAGAGATAAAAATGGATGAAGAGAGAGAAAAGAAAAAGAACAAAACATATCACTTTTTTACTAATTTGTCTTGTAGCGTATGGTGCGAATGTTGGAAGCATGGAAGCAAAACAAAGGCCGAGAATGGCGGCAACCCATAAACTCAATCATAAAGAAATACACATAAACCCTGTCAATAAAATATTAGTCTAGTTAGATCTTTAAAATAATCAAAATATCAATAGTTTAATTTATAGACATAATATTTGTTGAAAAAGGTATTTACATACTTCTAAAATGATTAATTCCTTAATTATGAGACAAATAATATTTTTAGTACTACCAAAAAATACACAAACCCCCTCTATAACTATCTATTACACTACACCTGTCAACCAATATACACATATAAAGAGAGAGAAACCCAACACTATAACTCAGTTTGAGGTGTTATTATTATAATCATTATTATTATTGTTAGATAGATAGACATATCCTAAGGCCATAAACAGAAGCATCTTCCTACGAGCTAAAGAGTTTGGTAGTAGGTGATTCTTTTTATGATGGCAAATTGGTTTCCTATTTTTGGCAATTACTCTGAGTGTTTGTTTTAAGTTATTATTATGAGTCAATTTGGTGTTTCACCCAAGGATCCTAATAAAAATACTAAAATAGTGTTGTTGGGTTGGGTGTGAAGAAGGTGCAGCAGAACCTTGAAGCATCCCTGGTAATAAGAATAGTGTGATTATGATGTTGCATCAAAATCATCACCACCGTCCATTATCACAACCCTTTGATAGTGATTCCTCTGTAGCTGGTGATGGTGATGGTCCCACTCACACTAATTATATGTCTAATTGGACTAATCATATGAACCTTGTTACAACAACTGGTGCTTATTCTGCTATTGATGGTGCTGGTTCTGTACCTGTAAGAACTTTGCAGCAGCCTTTTGATATTTCTGCTTATTATGCATCTGGTTACCCTGCTTTCAAATCCTCAGGTTTGTTATTAATATGTGGTTTCTTACTAGTATTATATGAAAGTTTGCATCTTTTATGGTAGAAGAATTAAAGGGTTAAAAGAGAGAGGAAAAAAAATGTAATTTTGACTTGTATCTTTCAACGTTTTTGTGTTTGTTTATAGCAGATGTGATGGCAGCTTCATTGGGGTTTCCTTTCACAAGTGCACAGTGGAAAGAGCTTGAAAGACAAGCTATGATTTACAAGTACATGGTGGCTTCTGTTCCTGTTCCTCCTCATCTCCTTATCCCAAGTTATTCTCCCTCCACTTGTATGACCCTTTTGTTAAATATAAATTGTTCCCTTTATCAATTTTTTCATGTGTTTGAGTTACTATACCTATTTAAGAACATACCATTATGCCTTTTCTGTCTTTTTTAGTCTATTCCTCATGAAAAGTTTGTGCCTTTGGTACTGCCTCAAGTGCTTGTAGTTTTGTCTCAAAGATTATGCCATTTGTTAATTCCATCAACAACCCTTTATTCTTTCCATGATATGTTGCTTTACTTCAGTTTGTGTCTATTTTTTCTCACTGTTTCTTGAAATCTGCATTTCTTTGTCACTTTTTTCTTTTGGAGTAGTGAATGGTGGTTTCAATTTGAGGCTATCAAGCAGTGATCCTGAGCCAGGTAGGTGCAGAAGAACAGATGGTAAAAAATGGAGATGTTCAAGAGATGTAGCACCAAATCACAAATATTGTGAGAGGCATATGCATAGAGGTCGTCCCCGTTCAAGAAAGCCTGTGGAAGTTCACACCAACAACAACAACAACCAGAACCAGATCAAGAGGGCTAGAAATGATTCTAATCCTTTTCCTACTTCTGATAACATCACAACCAGAAAAGGTGGATCTACTTCTCAGTGTGTTGCTTCTGGTACCAGTCAGCAATACCTTGATTCTTCTTCCATTTCTCTTCATGATTTTGGTGTCAAAACTAGAAACTTTGATTCTGTGGCTTCTGTTCCTTCAAATAAAGAATCCAGGTGAGGAATTGAAGTTTAGATTCAATATGT
Source organism: Lupinus angustifolius (assembly GCF_001865875.1). Classification (NCBI taxonomy): domain Eukaryota; kingdom Viridiplantae; phylum Streptophyta; class Magnoliopsida; order Fabales; family Fabaceae; genus Lupinus; species Lupinus angustifolius. Next base: position 8,915 of record NW_017726112.1, read on the forward strand.
CTTAGTTTCTATTAAGGTGTTTTCATTCTCTTCTGCATGTATGTAGTCATGGACCTCTGGCTAGTTCAAAGTAATAAAAACCACACAATAAAAACCTCATATATCATGATAACTTTAGAGTGGCAAACTAGTATTCTCTTATGATTCCTTATTCATTGCATTTTTGCAATAGATTTAGAACACCGCTACTTTTTTATTATATTCATGAATCATCATTTATTTTTATTTGGGTTTCATAACCACACTTTTTTATAACAACAATAACCAAACTTTTATTCACTAGGTAGGGTCGGATATAACTCACTTTTATACTTTATCATAAATATAATAATATACTTTCGCTTAATGAGTTGGAACTCGCATAGCGAAATTGAGACATATAAATGAACACTCGCTTAGCGAGCCAAATTTGCTTAGCAAGTTTGAACTAATGTTGATAAGTCCATTTGGACAAAGCGACTTCTTAACTCTCTCTCCCATACTTTCGGCAAGTAGTGTCCCATTGAGAAATAAGAATGTCACTTAAACAGCCGATGTTCTTGAAAATAAGCATGTCTCCAATGGTGAACAAGCATACAACATTCTTATTTGCTGAACAAGCACAACCACTGTGCTTGCTCTTAGATTGCAACTCTGTTTACTAGTTTTGTGATTGATTGTGAAGGAGCTTGGAGTGGATGCTGAATGGAGATCCTATTTCCCTTGGTGCTTCTCACTCAGAATTTCAGAGTCTGATGCATAACAAAGTTGGCTTAGCCACCGAGAGTTCCTTCAGTGACACTGAGCCTCAATATCTGAATTCATTTGCACTGTATAATTCTGGTGTACTAGATCAACAGAACCAACACCCTCCTATGTTCCTAAACCCTATTGATTTTCCCATGGAAAATCTCGAATCCCCGAAACCAAGAGGTTCCATTGATGCTTGGTCAACAGAACAAAACAATGGTAACACAAACAAGACCAATGTTGGATCAATTGGTAAATTATCCCTTTCTTCTCTAGAGCTATCAATGGGAGGTGGTTGTGTGCATGAAGACATAAGCACTATTGACATGGGTTTAGGCCTAATGGAGAGTGGAAACAACACACAACACAATGAGACTAAAACCCATCTCTCAAATTGGCTCACCCCATCATTATCATCATCACATTGGGTAGCTTCAACAACACTTGGTGGTCCATTAGCTGAAGTTCTAAGGCCAAGCACTTTCACTAATGATGCAGCTTCAAATCCATCATCTTCTGTCATAACACATGCTGAATCTAGCAGCAGCCCTTTGGGAACATTGGTTTCATCACCTTCTGGTGTTTTGCAGAAAACACTTGCTTCATTTTCTGACAGTAGTAGCAATAGCAGCCCAAGGGTTGCATCATCAAGAGCCAATAATTCTGATATTGCCTTCAGGTTCAACCAAAAGTAAATTAAAATTAGCATCTTTCTACTCTGGTTTTATTTTAATGGGACAGTGTTTTTGTAACTTGTTTTCCTTGCTTATGTATTTAAATATAAGAGGGTGAGCTCACATGTTCAAGTCCCGGAAACAACCTCTTTGTTTACAGGTTAAGGTTGTGTACTTCTGCCCTCTCCAGATCCACTAAGCTGGAGTCTCGTGCATTCGGCCACTTTTTTTTATGTATTTAACTATGTTGTGCATTTGGATCGGGTGGTTTGTTATAAAGTACTGAAAACAATGTGATGAAAATCCTATGTATCTGTTTATGTGATGGAAGTTTTTCTTTGCAGCTTTAATTCCAACTTCATGGAAACGTCACAATGTTACTAATCTCTAACACTGAGTGAACTAACTGTCATGGTCATGGGGTTATTTTGTTATGTGGTCCTGACCTAACTTTGATCATGTCAACTATCTACCTCTTCATATCTTCATTGTCCTCCCTCCCTAACAGTATCAACATATCAATGATGTTATTGATCAACATATATCTCTCTTCAATGGTATTTTTTGTTATTTCTTATTTTTGTGGTGGAAGTAACACTAGTTTTTCTATCTTCTTACCAAACATGTAAAACTTGATATAATTTGGCTAAAATTTGAGCATTTTGATATCATTCGATCTATGTAATCAATACTAAGTAGAATTAAGATTCGATTGTTGTTGATATTTCTAATATATATATTTACAATTATTTATGAACAATAACTTATGATGTACCTAGCAAGTGTCCTACAAAATATCTTTCTTTTCCTTCAGTTTTCCCTTAAATTGCAACAGTAAGGCCAGTTTCTGGGCACAATCAGCTGCAACTAACATGAATCGTACCTTGGTGGAGCCCAAATGATGCAGACTTGAGGCTGAAGTGACCAATAAGGGGAGAGTCGGAGCTATTAAAACTGAACAGGATAATGTGTTTCAAAATATTTATGTCTTAATATCGGTAACCAATCAACTTTATGAAATTAATATAAAAATATTATTTTATATTTTTATTTTTTAAAATTGAAGTAACATTTTTAAATGAGATTAAGTCGGAAATAAATACATCTATCTGTCCATTCAAATTATGCACTCAGAAGCTTTAGTAGTACAAAATAAAACACTATCTGTGACGACAAAACTCTTACAAGTGAAAAGGAGTAGACAGCTTTAAACAAGTGGGGGGGATTATAGTCCTTCTTGAGATAGATACCACATAGGACATCATCAATCACTTTTGAACAATGGCACTGTGCCAAAGCTTTGTTATATTATCTATCTTGAAATTTTCTTTCCACTTATACTACAATGATTACAGTTTATTATCTTACTTACACAAGTAAGGTGCACATTTATTTTGAGAGTAGAACTCTTCAAGTTTAGGATTGAAAAGGAAAAATGATATCTGAGTATACTTATAGTCTGGTTTTACTTTTTAATTTTAATGTAATTGTATTTTGATTCTATACCCATTTAAGGATTAAGGAATTTGACACACGTTACTTTAAGTGACAAGAGTCTTATTGGGTACTTGTTTTCTATTAGTAGGTATATTGTATAATTAGAGTTAGTTTGAGAGTTGAATTTTAGAGGAAAAAGAATGAAAAAAGAAGACGTAGAAGCCATAAAATACATTTGTGAGATAACTCATAAGCTTTTTTCTTTCCCTCCAAAATCCAACTCTGAAACTAACCATTAGGCTTTGTTTGGAGTTATGAGGGAAAATGAATGAGATACATCAAACGGTTAGGAAGAGGAAATAATGGAAGAAAAAAGGAGGGCAAATCTCTCTATTGTTTGAAAATATAAAATTTAGACTAAGGAAGGTAAACTAATCATAATATTACAATATTTTTTATTTTTCATTTAAAAATGTAATTAACATCTCCTTCATCTAACTCCAAAACAATGGGAGACTTTCCAAAGTCATTTTTTCTCTTCTTTTAACTAATAAAAAATATATAAAATCTTTTTGCTCATATTCAGGATAATCCAGTATGGAAGAGGAGCTGGTCATGCTACACACAATGGACCTAATTTTCTAAGATACCTTAGGAGGAGGAGAGATCCACAAACCTTGGGATGTCGAATATAAAGAGCATGAAATCAAAATGTGATTGGACATGACCGGCACAAGAGATCTTCATTCAACATGACCCTGTGATCATGAAAGAGCTATAGTTCTTATTATATACCCGTCTCATTATCCCAGATGATTGTGAGAAGGACAAGTTAATGGCTGAGTTGAAACATGGTGTGCTTTACATCTCCATTCCCAAGGCCAAAGTTGAGTGCAAGGTTATTCATGTGGAAATTCAATGTTTTGCTAAGGTTTTGTAGTGTTATCTTGAATCATGACCCTGTTTCTACTTCTCTAACATGTACTTATTATAATGAAATAGTTTCATACATTATCAATGTCTCAAATATATGTTCCTTCATCTTTTATCTCATTAGATGATGATCCATGATTCATTTGATGAAACTTTTTAACATTAAATATGAAGTATTGAATGAAAATGTTGGCTGAATTCACGCATTAATAAAATTTATTATAATAACAAATGTCAGTACAAAAGATAAAATAACAATAAATTCGTTCAGCTAACATGAGTTCAAATAAAGTTAAAGTAACTAAATTTTAGATGACTAATGAGTTACCAAAATGCTGTGTTTTTTTTTGTTCATTCAGCTATGTATTTGGTAAATCAAATTTGTCATAAACTTCCAAGGAATTCTCAAAAGGTGCTGATCCTCAACTCTCAATCATGTGCATTTCTTAATTAGAGAGCATAAGTATCTAACCTCTATTAATTCCAAGTTAAATTCGAGCATATAATAATAGGAAATGGATCCTCTCCAATACCGGAGAGTCCAGTGCTGGATAGGATGATGACATGTGGCAAAAAACAATTAACGACTATGATTACATGTTATATTCTATTAAAAATAAATAAAAACTCTTTCAAAAATTCTCAACCTCATATTCCAGTACTGGTTTCTCCAGTACCGGAAAGGAGTTGAACTCATAATAATAACATATCCACGAGACCAAGCCAATGAGAAAAAAGAAAACCTGCCAATGCAAAGTGCATATATACAAAATTTAAAAACCAACCTTAACTATTTATTTAGACTAGGTTCTATGCCTTCCTTTAATTTACATTCTTCCATTCTTTTGTGTCCTTACAATGCAAAAAAAAAAAGCATTACAATAGCAGCCATGACTATCACAGAAAGAAAGAACTAAAACAAAGGAAGGAAGAAGAGAAGGGTTAAAAACCAGAAAACTATATAGAGAAAACAAAACTATTATTTTATATATTTGTGTCTACCACTCATTTTCTTCAAGTATAGTTTCCAATTTTGGCTTCTGTTTGTATGAAAAATCAACATCAAATGTTTTAACCTCTGTTAGTATATCCTCTATAGAGATCTCTTTTGTCACCAACTGCTGAAGTTGCTGCTTGGTTATAACAACTTTGATCCTCTTTGCGTTCCCTTGCTTTTTAATAATTGGAGGGGAACACATAGAAGGAATCAAGTGGTATAATCTTCCTGCATTCATTTCATGATTTAGTGAGAGAAGATGTGTAGCTTCCTTTGAAATACCAATACCAAAAGCTGGAAAATTTGTCATGATGTCCTTCACATTGATTGGAGAATTAAACTTTAGAACCTTTCCATCTGGTTTTACTACCCTCACAAATTTACCATGCTTTGACATGCAAGTACAAGGAGCAAGAAAGTTTCCCATTTTGATACAAAGAAATGGTGTTGGTGAAAGTTGATAAGTAGCTATAGAGATAATTGCATGAAGTAGGAAAAAATGGGGTATATAGGATCAACAAAATGGTCTTTTTTGAGTGTGAGAAAACGAAGGGAAATGACGAAAAAGTTTGAGAGGAAAATGTGACTTGTGAATGGTGAGTTTTTTAGTGTTTGAAGAGAAAGCAAAGTGAGATATATAGTGATTAGTGAGCTAGGCTTTATAAAAAAATGGAAGGGTTTGTGGTGTGTGGAGTGGAGTAGAAAGCTTTCTTTCGGCTGAGTAGAAAACTTAGGAATAAGGGCAAGGAGTGAGGATAAAGAATAAAGATCAGCTATCAAAATCATTCTTCATATATTATTTTGGGCCAATAAAAACGAAGCAAAAACAATACTAATAAATGTATAAATATTTTAATTAACAATATATATTTTCATTAATACGAGAAAACGTACGAAACATAATTTAGGACAACAAATCTTTTTTCTACCGAGTATAAATATAATGATAGGTTTTGTGTAAGGGAATGGAAAATGAAAGATTTTTCAACACGCATGCAACATTGTCGGTTATAGTGGAAAGTGGCACAACTGCATCGTCCATTTTACTATTTATTATTATGCCACTCCATGACTCTATTCCAGGGTTTAAACTATATTCCTACATGCTTAAGGTTGTCATAAATAGTCTATGCTATATGATATTTGAACTTCAAAGATTGTACAAGTGGCAGAGTGTGGTTGGGTGGGCATGCAGATATGCATTGCTTTTGGACTAAATTATACAATGTCCCAATTGCGTTGGAAAAAACTCATCTAGAACCAGATAATTAAAATGGAGATGGATATTTTTTTCCCTTTATGTTCATATATGAGATATCATACTTTTAAACCGTAGATGTGGATATGATGACGTTTGTTTATATATTCTTTTCAGATTGCACTAGCTTATGGGTTTTGTTTTTATTTTGTTGCCATATTGTGTGATCCTGATGTACATGGACATAATGGCACGGCATAATTACAAGGAGATGCAACAAAGAAAACTTCCATATCTTAATTGACTTTCGGTTGGAAGAGAAAGGTGAATTGGATATAGTTAAACCGGAAGACAGATAACATTAATCTTTAACTAGGATCCTCTGCTATTAATAGAGAGGTAGACAATTATTTTTACTCATATTTTCAATAAAAAAAATATAATTTTATAATAAATAAAAAAAATAAAAATATTGTTATATATGACATTTTATGTATTATTATATAGCACGTATCTCTCTGTTAATAGAGAGCATCCTTACTTATTAATTTTTGTCTCATGGTAAGGCAGTGACGTATCAGAAGCTGTTCATATGACAATATGGTTCCAGTAGTATGGAGTATAATAGATAATATAGTTTTCATTTGTAATGTTTGTACCCATGAAAGTTAATTGGGATAAAAAGAAAAAGTAAAAAACATATTTTTTTTTTGGGTAACAATGAAATCTTTATTAATTAAAAGATAAAGAAATTATGAGAACAAATGATACTCTTTTTTTTATCAGAACAAATGATACTCTTATCCAAACAATCCCTAAGTTAACAAAGAGAAAGACAATTTAATGGGTTACCACCCATTCTACAAATGAATAAGAGAATAAAGGAAAATGAGCATTGAGAAGACTCCAAGAGTGCAAAAAAACAAGATTCATCACCTCATCAAGATGGAACCTCTTGTTATAAAAAGTAATTTTATTCCAAATGTGTCAAATAGTCTAAATCGTGACAAACCAAAGAGTCATCCAAAATTGTTGATTCTTCCTCCCCATCCTTATGGTTTTCATGGAATGAAAATAGAGACTTGACTTCGTTATGAATAATAGAAGAGAACCCAAATCTAGAATAAAGTCTTTGCCAAACAAAATATGAAACATAACATGTGAAAAACAAATGATTAGTAGATTCTTTCAGCTCACCACAAAGAGAATAAAGAAGGGTATCTTGAGCATTTAGTCAACCTCTATGAGCAAGATTCACTTTAGTTGATATTTCATCCAAGACAATTTTGTACGCTAGGCACTTCATCTGTGTCGGAATATTACACGCCCAACGTTTTTTTGAAGAAAACAAGTTCACTATTTCCTTCCATCTTATGTAGAGTTTGATAAGCATTACTCATCGTGTATAGTCCAAATGTATCATGAATCCAATCCGATGAATCATCAGTATGTTGTTTAGGAGTAGAGCCGTGAAAGTGACTTAGCAGCTCTTCGTACTCTTCTTCCTCCCAAGTGAACAAATTTTTCCTCCATCTCAATTTCCACGACCAAAACCCATTATACCAAACACCCAAAGAATCAATAGTTGCCTCTTTATCCATGGCTACCTGAAACAGTCTAGCAAAAGAATTTTTGAGAATATTACTCCTTATCCATAAGTCAGTCCAGAAATTAATAGATGATCCACTACCAAAAGACTTATCGATACTAGCATTTACCCAACCATAATTTATTCTTTCCTTTTCACTAAGCTAAGAGTCCCTAATTCTCTCCACCAGGAAGAACCCCTTTTAGTAAAATATATATATATAATTAATGATACTTTATAAATGAAAGATATAAAATTTATTATGAGTGTTAATTATAAAATTTAATTTTATAAATATGATAAATGTAAGTTGGAAACATAAATTATTAGTGGGATGATATTGTAACGATATATTGATTAAAAGTAAAATGGATATATAAATATTATATATATGATAAATATTATCTAACTAATATATAGATTATTAGTGAGATAATAATTTTCTGGACTAGAGTTTCTTATGGCTTGAAGATTATTCAATACAAATTAGTTAACAACTAACTACTATTTTTGAGTAGTATCTATTAAACCAATCCATCACACCCAACCACAAATCACACAAACAACCAGACAAGCACATATCCAAGCAGTGACATTATAATTCAAGCAAAGCACACTCCAACACATCAAGCATTGATTCATCACACACATCTGGTCAAAGAACTTCAGCAGGCCTAGCAGCAACCAATAATCTAGGAACTTCAGCCAACAACAATCATAAGGCAAATCACACCAGCATCAAAGTCACCAATGTCAAAGATCATAGTACATTACCAGCAAGTGCATCAGCATCATATTCTACCATCAGAATCATACACAACAACAACCATAGGACTCCAACACCTTACTTCACGAATCAACAACAAGGCTCGATTACTTCATGAACAAGTTACCTAAATTACCCTTTGGAAAAGTCTGTTGTGTTTTTACTGATTAGTTTGTTATATTAGTTATGGTTAGTTGTTTCTGTTTTAGTTTTGTTAATTAGGCTCGTTAGTTTAGTATAAATAGAGTATAGTTTCTCCTATTATAAATCAAGAACAGCTATTCATGCTTTATCAATAGTAAAAGAGGTATTATTCAAAGAGTATTTTTGTTCAACTTTTCTTGATTGAGATTTGAGCATAATAGAGCTCAATCCTTTTTCTCTTCTACTCATATTTCTGTTAGTATCTATGCATGCCTGCTTTTACGATATAACAGAAGACATTAGCATGTATATATGGGAACTCATACTTATACGGGTTATAATACATCAGTACGTATATTATAATTTTTCAGTTATTCATATAAAAGTCAATAAGAAATAGTGATATAGAATAAAAAGGGTATAGATCTCATGGAAAGTAGAAACATAAAGTGATCCACGAATAGAAGGCTCTGGTTGAAATCCCAATTCTCCGATCCGTAGAGTATAATATATGTGAATTGTTAAAAATTTATACACCATAACAAATTTGGAAATCTAATTTGTTTAGAATAGGAAGAATACAACGCAGGAAATATGACAGTATATAAGTCATTATATTATGGATCGTATATTATCGTGACTTTGTCTTACATATAGTTTCATGTGATGAATCCAACATAAGCATGTTAAGTGATGTCACTAAATGAAATAATGAATATCACATAATAGAAATTTATATACAGATGAATGATTGATATATTACTCACCATTCATTTGTATTACTTTTATTTAAAAAAATCACTGAGAATTAAAAATAAATGGTGTATAATACAATAACATTTAAAAATTGTTACACTGTTATTGTACACATTTTTTCTTATACTATATGTATGCTCCAACAATTTGATATGATTAGGTTAAGAAAAAGAATTTAATCAATATTTGAATAAAATAATTTTAAATTTTATTTAAACAAAGAAGCTAGAACAAAGGAGAATAAAGTCCTCATCAAGATAAGCTTGATAGTCTCGTGCGACTCTTGGCCAAATCTTGATATTAGTAGACGAGTATAACCCAAGTTTAGTCATTAAATTCGTCACTTGATTAACTTTTCTTGCAACAGCATGGACTTCAACAATCAAATCACAAGATAACCATGATAATATTAAAGACAATGATCAAGATATGAGACATGCAAATTCTGACTACTTCGGGTAAAATTTGTACCGCTTCCGAGCAAATGCTCTTTAAAGAAATATTTTTGAAGCCCAAGTTCTAAGTCATTGTTAAACCTTGTTCCATCACCAAAAGCTCAGCTAAGATACATGATCTAACTCCAAAATTGGCAGAAAACCTTGATAACCAATTGCCCACATGATCTCTAATTGTGCCACCTCCTTCCATGATGTTAGAGTTTATAGTGCAGCTGTGATCAACATTGAGTTTCACCTATCCAAGATCATGGCAACACCAATGAACCAAGGATAACCTCTCCTCCAAATGCAAGCTCATCCTGGAGTTATGTTACTCCCAAAAGTCATAGTAGGAATTAGGAATAACAAAATTAATATCCCAAGTGTTCTAGCTAAATATTGAGTTATTATATTTCTTCACTTCCAAGACCATCAAATACCTGCTAGAAAAAAAGTCTATTGGGATGATTGTAATTCTCCACCAACTAAACTCCGGACAATAGGTCCCTCCAGAAGGAGGGAACATTTAATCCAAGTCTCTCCCAAAGAGATGAGGACTCTCGACAGCTCCTGAAAATATACATAACATCTTCATTAGATGTCTGACATCTCATGCAAATCAAAGTCGGAAACATATTGCTCTAGAAGCAAAGCTCATTAGAAGGAAGAGCCTCATGTCAATCAAGTCAACACATAAGCTTCACTTTTTCGAGAGCCTTAAGGTGCCACACCCACCTCCAAACCTCAGGGTTAGAGCCAATATCCTCATAGTAATTAAGCCACCAGTGGTCTGAGTTCGTAAAGTAAGTGCCCGTAGCTTTTAGCCATAACACATGGTAAAATTAACCTGACTTTATTATGTTGGATCTTGAGTGTAGAATCTAAGAAGACCTGGATGACTAATGAGACATGGTTTAGTGATGTAAAATTTTATTAGACCAAAGATCAAAAATTCAATTCCCGAGAAAATACTTGTTGGATTGAACAAGTAGGATGAAGGTATAACATTGGTTATATAAAAAAATAATACCTTATGGATGGTAAAATGAACGCCACTAAAATTGATTTTGATTCGGGAACAATCAAAAACTATTCTCGGCCGTATTTCCCTTTTTCTTTGATTCCATAAAAATGGCTCATTATCATGTCAATGCAACTTTACTATGCACTACCTTTTCAAACTGGAAGTGATTCTAAGTGGCTAAGTTTAATCATAAAGGGGTGCCATCTTTTTTTCTTCTCATATTAAGAGTACTTTACCTAAAAAGCTATACCAAATTGGGGTAGACGAAAACTCAACCCCCTAAAAGCAGAAAGGGAGGAAAAGACAGAGAAACAAATTGATTTAAAGATAAATGAGTATATATCATAAAATTGTGCCTTTGATGCAAGGTTAGTATTGGACTAGTTTATTGAGTTTCACAAAGTTTTATTCTCTTATTTAACAAGGATAAAAAAATATGACACTTGTATTATTTTAAGGAAGTCTTTTTAGCCATACAATATGGGATCACAACTTTAGACTTCTAACTATGTAGATAAAGTACTTTAGATCACGCTTTAAAATGGCCTATAAACTCGTATTTATATATTTAAGAGAATTTTATTCTTATTACAATTTTTTAATAATTACCTTAATTTTTATAGAAAAAAATTAAAACTTTTCTTCATTTTCATACAATTGTAAATAATAATGGTTGTAGCATATGCTAGGTGGAATAGTAAATCCAGAATTTTAAGGAAAAACTTAATTTTATGAAATCTTGAAATAAACATTACGAAATCTAGAAAATTGCCGATGTCGTATAATTTTGAAACTCTATTATTGATTGAGGTCTCAGATCATTTTTTACAATGGAAAAATAAAGTATCAACCCTTATTATATATAGAGGGTAATTGTATTGATTATGTAAAAATTTATATAAAGTCAATGAATCATCCACAATGTTATTTTTATTTAAGAATCAATTATAATTAAAAATGAATAATAAATGATATATTGATACTATAAAAAATTCTTACACTACTATTAGTGTATACATTTTTTATCTTATATATTATTAAAACATCAATTGTCTAATTGGATATAAAGTTGGTATTTTATATGACAAATTATCTAATTGATAATCAACTCCTTACATATTTAACATAAATTTCCTGCACCAGATTTTTTCTAAACAATTATCTTATTTCACAAAAAAAAAATCATTTTCTTCACTCTAGTTCAATTTGACTCATTTCTGGTTATAGGATATATCAAATGGCATAGTAAATCTGTTTTTTTAATTTAAAAAATAAATCTAAAGCATTGAGAAATAATTTGTTGTGAGGAAATTTATGAAAATGAATGACTTTGCTTACTGTGTTGATTACATTCAATCATTTTAAAATATTTCTTGCAGATGATGATGATTATTTATTATAACCTTATTATGGTTTGACTAATTGACCTACCATTACTAAATCACACACCTAACAGCCAGCTTTCAACAAACTCAAATCTGAAATTCTGTCCGACTACTTTTTTTAATTATTTATTAATTTAGTTTTATAATTTTTTTTGGTAATGCCTTAATTTTATAATGTAATATAATTAATTAAATTTAATTAGAAATTAAAACAATTTTTATTTAATATAACTTATAAAAAATGGAATATTTAAACTAAGATAAGATTTCAAAATAATTTTGAAATTAAAACAAGAAAAACCTTCGAAATAATTCTGCAATGCAAAAGCTCATAACTAGTATTTTTTTAATATTAATTAAAAATCAACATAATCTATATTTGAATACATTTTTAAATAAATTAGGAAAACAATTAATGAATTTTTTAAATATCAACAAAAGGAAAAACCTATCACGTGCATTGCACGAACTAAATTGCTAATATCTTATTAAAGACGCCAAACAAATTATCATATTATTTTTATTTAATTTACTTTTAAGTCTAGATAAATTCTCTTTTTTGGTACTTCAGTTTAGATATAGAGTAAGATTCTCTTCATTAATGAAGAGACAAATACTACAAAAAACAAATGAAATAATAATATGGTAAAACATTTTATCCTTTTATGTACAATGAAATAATATTTTTATCATTAAAAATATAAATAAATTCAAGTATTTGTCTCTCCATGAATGAAGATGATCTTTGTTCCTAGATACAATTTCTAGCACAACATTAACTATCTTGGTTATCAACAAGAAGTTGATTTAATGTGTAAGACTATATTAAGGCTTATGTTTGGTTTTATAGAAAAAATGGGGAATGAAAAGAATATGAAAGAAAAGTAGTGAAAATATCATTTTCCATCTTTTGATTAAACACTATATAGAAGGAAAAGAAAAAATATGAATGAGCACCACAAGAAACTTTTATTCCCTAGTTTGTGAAGAAAATGATAGACATAAAAAAATACAAATTTACCCTTTCATCATGTATGAATTAAATGAACACTATTCTAGATGAAAATAGATATGTAGTGAAACTAAATGCAATATTGTGAACTTATATTTATATTCATTTATATTCGAAATTAGTTTACCTAAATTTAATTTTATTACACAAATAAATAGTAATTACGCATGTTCAGTAAAATAGAGTAAAAATAAAAATAAAAATAAACATAATACTTAATATTACAAATAAAATGACAAATAATAAAGAAATTAGAAATACAAAATGCAAATGTGCAAAAGTGAGATGATTAAAAATATAAAAATATTTATCAAGTGTGAGTTGTCATTTCTTTAAATGCATTAGTTAGAATAAAATATAGGATGTTAATGATTTTCATTGAATTTTATAAACAAAAAATTGTTCCATCAAATTTATAAGTTATATGATAATTAAAAAATATTAATGAATATTATCACCAAAAAATATTTATTTATGTAATTTGCAACAAAAAAAAATATAGTTTTTAAACATTTGACATGACACACAATTTTTTATATATGTAAATAACAAGGGTATTTATGCACAAATTTATATTTTCTTTCCACTAACTTCTCTTCCATTTTAAATCATATTAAAGAACAAAAATATCATCTTATTTTTTATTATTTTCTTTCATTCTACTTTTTCTCTTCTATTTTCTCTTATTAACCAAACATAATGCATATAGATCTCTAGGTATTATATTAAACTAAAAATATTTGATTGTTAGAAATAACAGTTGTTTAGAAGAGTAAACACATAACACAAAAAAAATTAATTCCTTATAAATACTATTGGTTATAAAAAAAATTAGGCAGATTGATTGCCTCCACGTTCTTCTTTGTATTTAGAGAAGATGGCATAAGATGAATTTGATGCTTAGAAAAGTGGATAGTCAATGGATTTTCTTTGTGTGCGTGGTCCAAACGCTCCTCCATATGGCATCAACAAAATATTCCACGCGGCAAGCATCATAATATCATAGTCTAATAATAAGAATATGGAAAACGAATAAATGAGGATTGAATAAGTGATGGAACGGACGAAAGAAGATAGAAAGTTGAAAACAGCCAAGCACGTATCTTTGGACCCATTAAAAAGTTTTAAAAAGCTTTGATATGGCCAAACATATAAACACCAAACTACTCCTATTTCCATACTCAATTTAATTTCCAAAACGTGCATTGCCATTATATTTTCTCAATTCGTTACACTACTTTGTGTAAATTTATCTAACGGCGTCTATAGAGGTGTTTGTTGTTTTTTATTGCTAAAGTCTAAGAATATGAGTAGCATTTTAAATAAAAATTAATCCACATAAATTATTTCACTTTAAACTTAATTATAAAAAATTAATTTTGCAAAATTGATTTTACTTAGACAAATTTTGATATCAATGTTTTATTAATAGCCATGATTTATAGTAAAGAAGATTTATAGTAAAGAATTATAGAGTCCTCCAATACATCTAACTTTGAGATTAACATTTAATTCTTATGGTGGAATTTAAATCATTTGCAAATAATCATCCAAACCCAAGTAATTTAATTTTCTAAGTAATTCTCTACACATGAGTTAATTATATATATATATATATAAAATCATTATATAATTTATCATTTATTTGCAGTGGATAATAATTAAATATGAACGAAAAATTATGCATTAACAATTTAAAAATTATTTAATATGTATACAAGAGTTTTTTACACTATCAGCAAAGCAAATCTATGCATTGACAGTGTAAAACTTTTACACTGTTAGCAAATTAATTATCATTAATTTGTTAATCATTATTGACTCTCAAACAAAAGTAATACAAATTAAGGCATGATGTGATAGTGTAAAAAACTTTATACTCTCATTTAAAACTCTTTAAAAAAAACTGTGTATATGTTGCTTCATTTTACTTGATCCTCCCCTTGTCATTTTGCTTACTCTACAGTCTACATCGTGATATGCACAATTCTTGCAAAAATAAATGATTTTTTACTAGTTTCCTTTATATATTTTCTTTCTCTTTTTGTTTTTTCTGATTCTGTTGTTTTACTCCTCCACATTTTTCAACCCTTCATTACTATTCATTAAGTTTCTTGTTAAGGGAATCATTGTTGTGGAATCTGAGGAAACATCAGTATGAAAATCAAGTACCTTTGCACTTTTGCTTCTCTAGAATGAACCAGAATCACTTAAAGAACATGTTTATGTGAAAAAATTTCTCTGGGCTTGATTTCATTGATTATTCACTATTCATACTTTACGACCAACCAAAACAACTATTCTGACTTTTTTCATTGTGTTCCTACCATTTTGTTCCTAAGATCCTATCTCTATCTTTGTTTAAATCTTTGAGAACTTAGTGAACTGAGAATTGAGAAATGTCACAGCCAAGACAAAACAAGATTATGAGTCAAAATGTTTCTACACAAGTTGGTGACACAACATGTACTAAGATCTTTGTTGGAGGGTTGGCTTGGGAGACAAAAAGAGACACTCTCAAACGTTATTTTGATCAGTTTGGTGAGATCCTAGAAGCTGTTGTCATCACTGACAGAAACACTGGAAGATCAAAAGGATATGGCTTTGTAACAACCACTTTTGTACTTAGTTTTTGTTCTTCTTTGATGTTTATTTGTTTCTGACTCTATGATGTTTATTTGTTTTAGGTAACCTTCAAGGACCAAAATTCTGCAGAAAGAGCTTGCCAGAATCCTTATCCTGTTATTGATGGAAGAAGAGCTAATTGTAATATTGCAGCTCTTGGTGCACAAAAAATTGATCACTCAGGTATTTCACTTTCATATTAATTTTGTTTTTTATTCTAAATTTTGTTGATGCTACTTTTATTTAATCTTAACCTGAATTACATACATGCAAACCAAAACAAAATGTTTATGATGATTCTTCTTATTTTGGCCTTTTCCTATTTACAAATGTTTTAGCAAGACAGAAATTGAGAAGCCCTTCATGGAATAGGGTACCAACCCAATTTCAAGGCACATCAACTTATTTTAATCAGCACATACCACAATATACATTTCAATATCCACCATATAGGTATGAAATTCAACCATATGAAGTAAACTGTTATATTTGACAAATTGATCTAGCAATTTTATCACATTCTAAATGAACTTTTTCCTCCAACATTCAGGTACCCAGGTTACCCTTCCCCTCAAGGAATCTATGGCATGGTTAGTTTGATCTGCAAAATATGCTACATTTACTTATCACTTCTATGATTTCTGGGTCTAATTGGATATCTGTTTGAATACTATAACAAATAATTTGTACAAAATCATTAAAATTCACATAGGGAGATAATATTTTAGTACAATTATGGCTTACAAGGACATATTCCATTTTGTACTAACAACATTTTTTGTGTGAATTTGGTTGTTCTTAGCAAAACTACCATAATGCATATGGTGGACAGCAACTTCCGTTTCGGTTGTTACCGGCGTACTACCTACCCTTCTATGACCATAGCAGGCAGTTTATTCCAGCAGCATATGTTAAAAAGACACAATTCCCTGAAATGTCATCTCAGGAATTAACAGTTGCTGGCTTATCAGAACCTATTTCAGCTTCTCCTTCAAGTTCCAGCACTGGTTCTGTATCTAAATAATGCCACATATTTGTTTTGACTAAGATTTTTTTCATGGTATAATTCCTAAGTTCATTGTCTATTAAATTGAAGCAGGATTAATCACAGGAACAGTAGCTGCTGGAACAGGAGTACTAGGATCTCCTCCAGAACAGAAACATTCAGCTTAATGAGGAGATTCCATCAAATTCACTTGAAGAGAAAAAGCAAAAGGACAAGTATCACAGTTGAATAAACCAGAATGGTTTAAGAACATTACCAATGAAGTGGTCTAGTAAAGTAACTATATCAAACAAATAACATACTAAGGTTTTTCATACATAGTACTGGTGATCTTAGAAGCCAGTTACTCATGAAGTTAGCCATGGATTTGTTCATTGTCTTGAAATTATTAGTTTTAAAATTCTGATGCACATATTTTATTCCTGGTTTTTCTTTTCACTTTTTGATTTTCTTTTTTAACTTGAGATTCATGATAGGTTATAGTTTTTTCTTATTATATGCTTGCTATAGTTCTTTTATTGTTACACCTATATATTTTGCATTCAATGGCTCCTATTGCCAAACCCAATTTTGTGTAAAGCTTTAACTAAAATTGCTACTCTATCTCTTTTCAACCATTCTTTCCATGCTTCCTCAGTTATTGTATCTCAACAACTTAACTACAACCCTGTTTTGGCAATGTTTCTTTTTTATAATAACGGAGGGTATCTCTCATTCTAATACGGATAAGGAACTAATTTATTTCAGGATGTGTAGTTATCTCTCTCAATAAGTGTCGTTACGAGGAATTGAATTTTTAACCTTTGCCAAATATGATTGTCTTTAATATCAAAACTTAAAGATTGACAATATAAGTTGAAAATCCAACAATTACTTCTAGTCCCATAGAAAATTCCAAGGAATTCAAAAGTGATTTTTATAAGAAACATGGGTTTTTATTTTTGTCTAAAACATGAAGGTATATTTGCTCCATCCTCCTTCTAAGAAATATGTGGATAAATTGTACTTTATCCAGCGCACTAATTAACCTCTGATAAAATCAACAGCAAACATTGCTTACAAAAATTTGCATTATTCTGCATTATTTGTTAAATTCTGTATTCCTTGTGAAACTTCTACTGAATCACAACGCAAATAACTCTTATTGATCAGAGTATACTACCTAGTCACAATATAAAATACTATTACACTTTGGATGAAAATAAAGCTTTATAATTTAACCATTTAAAGTTTTTTGGCTAAGCATGTACATAACAAACGTTTCTTCTTCTTTTTGAAATGTGTAATTAAGAAACGTAACGATGAGTCCGTTCAATAGAGCAAAAGTATTTTTATGAAGTTGCATTCATATGAATCATTAAATAGAGTGATAGTATTTTTAATAATTTAGATTATACGTATCATACATTATTTATGCAACTATCTTCTGCTTTCTGCCATATCAATAACAAATGACCGTATTTATAATATGATAATGCAGTGGGAATGTATTGCTCAGCAATGCAAACATCTAATTGGAACTTTTGAACGGCTTCCAACGTAAGGTATTATAATATGATAGTGCAGTGGGAATGTATTATTCAACAACCCTGATTATATAATGATAGTGTAAGAATTTTAGAGTGTATCATCTATTATTTATAATTGATTCTATTAAACAAAAACAATACAAATAAATTATATATGATGTACCAACTCTAAAAAACTTTTTACACGTACATGAATATTAAAAAATTATATATGTTTTCATGTTGAAGATTTGCATTATAAAGTAATGCTATATTTAAGGTGATATGCATTTTAAAGTACAAATATGAAGATTTGTTCATTTGATTTTGTGAGAGGATGTATCAATGCAAAACTTCTTATAAATGCTGACACTTTAGCTTACGGAACATGAAATTTACTTTCACTACGCGACGGAAAATACTAAGTCACAGAATTACACGTTAGAATTACAATGGATAAACATCAAATAAGAATCAAATCACATTCTTACGACTTACATCTCTTATTTGGGCATGTAGAATTAATGTACAAGCTTATAGAGATAAAGTCAAATTAAATATAATTAAATGGGTTTCCCAAGGTGTGTCTTAATACACGTCAAGAATATATAAGGTAGTAAATGTTTATTAAAAAACGAAGATATTTCATCTAGTATAAATAAATTATTTTCCTATGTAAGTTTACTCTCTTAAGTATAGTATCCCAGAGGATCTTATTCCTTCACCAAGTGGACGATTAAATAATAAAAATGTGATATCGTAATTTGTATAGGCAATATAATTCTGAAAATTCTTATTATTATTTTTTATCAAAAATAAAAGCTAAGATCCCTAGCAAATTATCATGTAAAATAGAAAGAAAAAAGTAAAGGCAATATATCACAATTTTTTTAAAACCCGATATTAACTTTACCCCGCAATTAAAGGTTTGTACCACAAAAATGAAATTACACAATGGTGTGAAACCATGCGGGTTAAAAAAGAATTTCATACGGAATCATATGGAAGAAGAACGAAAACTAAAATCAACTAAGATTTTCAATGACATTTTTTTAACACATAAGTAAACTTACACTAGTTTATATGCATACATAAACTTTCTTAAACATACTAATGTCAAGATATAGAACTTCATGTTTTTCACAAAGACAAGAGGAAGTGTACCCGTTCTCATGGATTTAATTTGAGGAAGAAGTCTTACAAGAATGAGTATTGTCTTTATATGATGTTGATCTTCATATCTATAGAATGTTGGTTTCTCCCTCTTGACCCATTTCTTAATAGTACATTAGTGATGGATATAATGTACTTCTTGGTTGGGTAGAGTGGGGACCACATCCTTAAATTTATAGGGCATGATAATGTGTTTCCATCACACACCTTTCTTCATGAAATTGGCTTTCCAAATGGTTAAACCATTTCACATAACCATTCATGTAAGATGACTTTACAAATAGTCATTTCACTTGTCAACATGATTTAACTATTTCTATAACTACTAAACTATTATATGAGACACAATTCTTACATTCTCCCACTTGTCTCTTATAATAATACATTTATGCTTTAATAAGAAAACATAATGCGCATATAAATATAATGTTAAATCATTGATATAATGACTACATCATAATATCATGACTAAGTAGAAAGTTAATATGGGTCATGGCAGTTGTATATCATTATTTTTGATATAGTCCCTTCCATGTACCATAATACTAATATTTTTCTTAACATGACATATAATGAAGATTATGGTCCAACTTTAATATCTTTAATAAGACCTTTATTCCTGTTGTCATTATCTAATCCAATAATGTATGCAAAGTAGAAATAGGGAATGTCAAAAATAACTTTCATAGTTGAGCTCAGAGTGTCAAACAATCCAAAATAATCATAATATATTCTCATTAATGACGTTTAATAATGCCCATTCTTTTGACATGCTCATAAAATGTCTAGGGCAACAATCCTTTCTTGGATATGTTCATAATATTTGTGCTAACATTTCTTCGATTGTCACTCTTTGTTTCTGAACTTCTTTAACGATAAGATACTTCAGTTCATAAGTTCAGCATCCTTAGAGTATTTGTCGTTCATTACTGCAAAACTATTACAATAAGTTTTCAACTGTCTGACATTAATGTCGACATAATTCAAGCCCTGAAATAAAGTCATGCAGTCGATTATCCTGAACTGTAGTCTCAAAACTTGCTACAAGTCTAGCTTTCAAATCACTCCAAGGTGGTGATACATTCTTTATGTAAAAACATGTGTCCATTCATTTTCTCTATATAAGTATATTTAGAGCATACATAATACTCCCAACATTGCATGTATATCGAATTAGTTTTATCCAATTATATTTTAAGTCACTTTAGAACTTTCTATGACATTGAATTTAGCTTCATCATGGATTGAAACATGCATGACACTTTTGTTCTATATATCTACAACTTTCTTTATATATGCCTCATGAGACAAATTCAAAGATCCGTGTGATCTTTTATAGAATATCTTTATCTCAGTCACAATGATTGTCACTCTTATTTTTTTTTTCATTTCAAAGTTACTAGAGAGAAATCTCTTAGCCACATGCAAGCGATTGATATCATTAGTTGCAAGCAAGACATCATCAATATATAAAATCAAGAAGATAAATATACTCCTACTAACCTTTAGATATATATACATTGATCAACAATGTTTTCCTTAAATCCAAAGGAAACAATAATATTATTAAACATCAAATAAATGTGTTTATTTCTTTCTCCTATGAAATCCATTAGTTTGTCCTTATAAACTTATTTATCTAAATTCCCATGTAGAAATACATATTTCACATCCATTTAATATAACAATAGATCATAATGAATTCACAATACTATTATAAATTACTATGAGAGTTGTGTTTGGCCCTTAAAGTCTCACCTTCAAACAACTCTCTTAAAACCTTCGACTTAACTCAATATGTTCCAAAACTTCATTATGTTTTATGGGTTTTAACTCTTCTTTCATGACATCTAACCATTTATAAGAATTATTACAATCCATGGATTGAGAAAAATATTAATCGAGACCTTAACATTTTAAGTCAATTTCTAACAGGTAAATAAACCATATAATCATAAAATAGCTAATCTCAATTATTTTTTTGAGATCTAATTAATGCTATTTGTCATGGTTCTTTTATTATAGGCTCCTTTACTTTAACTTCAGTGAGAAGAGTGAGATCATTTTCTAGTTCTTTATTGTTATGAAGCAATTCAACAATTTTAAGAAACAATAACTTTAAAAGAGGTACAAGTCAAAGCACATTGTATTCTATTTTCGAGAATTCCAATTTTATGTCGTGCTTCACTTTACTCTCACTAACTTCATCATTCATAATGAACCTAATATTCTCAATTTCAATAATCCTTAATAATAATAAAGCTTTACCTGCCCTTTTAACTTTTTCTAACTTTTTCTGGATATAATCATTGATTGCTTTGCATCCAATTTATTTTATTGTGGATTATAGTATTTAATTTCTATTTGACAATCCTAAATATGTAAATGTCTTATACTAGATTTCCTACTATTTCAAAGATGAGAAGGAATCTATGAAACAATCTTACTAGAAACTCTATTCAACAAATACATGATAATACCTAAAAAATAATTCCACAATAAAATGGGTTAGGAAGAATTACATACCTTACTTTTGACCAGATCCAAGAAGGTTATGTTACGACTTTCCGATACATCATTTTATACTTCCCAAGGAATTTAGCAAATAGAGTTGGGTGTCATCCAAAGTCTTTATATCTTCCAAAATACTCATTACTTTTGGAGATTTTAAATTTTCATCATTATGTCTAATTTCATTAGAGCTTCATTAATAAAATACCTAAAGTATTTACAACTTTAGACTTTTCATGTAGAAATTAAACATACTATAATTTGATGAATAATCCTTACAAAACAATAAGGTATCTTTCTTTATTGAAGGAATTAACATAAAAAGTACACGAAATGGTTGTGTATACTTTCAAGAAGTTGAGTATTTGTGGCTTCATAATTGTGTGTTTTAGAGATGCCAAGAAAAAGGATTGTAAAGCAATCTTTCTAATACACCAGTGTGCGAATCACTCAAACTTTGAAAAACTTTCAGCTGCATCATCTTCGAAAGAGGCTTGGGATATTTTAGAAAAGTGCTATGCAGGTGGTGTGAAAGTAAAGAAGGTTAGGTTGCAGATGATGAGAAGGCAATATAAACTGCTCAGATGGAGGAGCAAGAGAAGGTATCCGAGTACTTTACCAAAATTCGAAGCCTAATCAATCTAATGAGGAGCTGTGGGGAGCAAACATCTGAGCAAGGTATAGTTGAAAAAAATCCTTATAACTCTTTCAGCTAAGTTTGATCATGTAGTTGTAGCAATTGAGGAATCAAAAGATCTTGAACACTTCAAGATTGATGAGTTGCAAGGTTCTTTGGAGGCTCATGAACAGAGATTCCTAGAAAGATTGAGTGGTAGGCAATCACAAAGGCACTCAGTGTCCAATTTAAGAAGAGAAACTCAGGACACAATAGTAGACCAAGAAGAGAGGGTGGAAGATGGCAGTTGATAAGAGACATGAGGGTGAAAACTCTAGTCTATATGGCCAGGGACTCAACAAAATTGACTCAAACCAAAACTCTGAATCTGAAAAAAGATGCATCAAAAAGCCTAGCAACCTAAACAATGGAAAAAAGAAGAAAGATAAGAGCAACATCCAGTGTTTCAACATTAGGAATTGGGGACACTTTACATCAGAATCCAAACTTATGAGGAGAGGCAAGGATGTTGAAGCCAGATTAGCCAAAAAATGAGGATTCTGATGAAGAAGTCCTACCGATGGCAAAGAGATATCTCAGGCTTAAAAGGAAGTGATTCAGATGATATCTCAAGCTTAGAAGGAAGTGATTCAAATGAAGCATTGTTGATGATCACTGCGAAAAATGATCAACAACTTCCTACAGGCAATTGGTACTTGGATACTGGATGCTCAAACCATATGACAGGGCACTAAGAGTGGTTTTTGACCCTTGATGATTATATGAGGACTAAGGTAAAGTTTGCTGATAATAGCTTTATCACTACAGATGGAATTGGAAAGATAATGATCAAGAAGAAAGATGGTATTGTCTCATACATCTCAAATGTCTTATATGTGCCAAAAATGAAGAACAGTCTTATAAGCCTTGGTCAATTGTTCGAGAAGGGATATAACATGAGGATGGAAGATAGAATGTTGAAAATCTTCAACAAGAATAAGACTCTAATCTTGAAGGCCCCACTCTCAACCAATAGGACCTTCAATATTGGAATTCAGCTTGAGGATCATGAGTGCCTAGAATCCATAACAAATGAAACTTGGACCTGGAACAAAAGGTTTGGGCACATCAATTTTAGAAGCTTAGAACTGATGAGTAAGGGTGGAATGGTGAGTGGACTCCCCAACATTTACATACCAATTGAAACATGTGAAGATTGTCTTACCAGCAAGCAATCAAGGAACTCTTTCAGCTCACAAATACAATCAAGAACAACAAGACCATTAGAAGTTGTATATATTGATGTGTGTGGGCCTTTGAATGCTCAATAATTAGGGGGAAACAAATATTTCTTGACTTTCAAAGATGATTACATCAAAAAGCTATGGATTTATTTGCTAGAGAAGAAGAGTGAAGTTCTCAACAGATTTAAGAGCTTCAAAGCACTTGTGGAAAAGCAATATGGTAATCAATTAAAGCTGCTGAATTTCATGACTTTTTGTGAAAAAGAAGGCATCACTCATGAGATCATCTCACCATACACTCCTCAACAAAATGAAACTGCAGAGATGGTTAATAGGACCATCCTAAACATGGTCATGAGCATGATGAGAACTAAGAAACTTCCCAAGAAATTCTGGGGGGGGGAAGCTGTGGCCACTACAACTTACATTGCTAATAGGAGTCCTACAAAGAGGCTAAAAGGAATGCCACCAGAAGAGGTATGGTCAGGACTCAAGCCAAGTGTGAAACATTTCAGAGTATTTGGACCAATATGTTATAGACACATACCAGATAATAAGATAAAGAAGTTGGATGACAAAGGAGAAAAGTCAAACTTCCTAGGATATCATTCAATAGGGGCATACAAGCTATATGATCCAGTGATTGATTCCATACTATACAACAGAGGTCTCAAATTTGATGAAACTAAGGCTTGGGAATGGAATTCAAACCAAGAAGGTTCACACAAGGCAAGTCAGATTGACATTGAGTTCATCGGCAGAACACCACAAGAAGTTACAAGGAATGAAGGGAATACAGTTGTTACTGAAAGACCTCAAAGACAAAGGCCAACCAGATCGAGAGACTATGAGATATTCTCAGACACATCAATCACTTATAAAGGTGATCTTGTCCACATGGCTCTGTTGGAAGAAATGGAACCTATAATATTTGAACAAGCAATCAGAAAAGAGTGCTAGATTGAGGCTATGAAGGAAGAAATCAACTCAATTGAGAAGAATGGTACATAGGAACTCACAACTCTTCTAGAAGGAAAGAAAGCCATTTTAGTAAAATGGGTGTACAAAGTGAAGTTGAAGCCAGATGGAACTGCGGCCAAGTATAAAACCAAATTAGTAACAAAAGGCTTCTTGCAAAAACCATGGATATCTTTTGATGAGGTATTTGCACCAGTAGCAAGAATGGAGACTATGAGGCTAATTATAACAATAGCAAGCTCAATGGATTGGATCCTATACCGGATGGACGTGAAATCTGCTTTTCTGAATGGTCCACTTGACAAAGAAGTCTTTGTAATACAACCTCTTGGCTTTGAGGTAACAGGTCATGAGTAAAAGGTGTACAAACTTCACAAAACACTCTATGGGCTAAAACAAGCACCTAGAGTATGAAATAAGAGAATTGACAACTTTCTTGTTAAACAAGGACTCCTCAGGTGCACCAGTGAGCATGGGATTTATATCAAAGGCATACATACTGAAACAACCATGATAATATGCTTGTATGTGGATGACCTCTTGATAACTGAAGGAAAACTTAAAGAAGTAGAAAGTATAAAAAGAAAACTGAAACAAGAGTTTGAAATGTCTGACTTAGGGGCACTCTCATATTTCCTAGGAATTGAATTTGTGAAGACAACCAAAGGTATACTTATGCACCAGAGGAGGTACACATCTGATGTGCTCAAGAGATTCAACATGATTGATTGTAATCCATCACCTACACTAGTTGAGACTGGAAATTCCCTATGTAGATAAAAGAATGGAGATAAAGCAATGGACTCTACACTCTATAGGCAAATGATAGGGTCATTTAGGTATATCTACAATTCAAGACCAGATATTACCTATGGTGTTGGAGTGGTTAGCAGGTAAATGGAGAATCCCAAGCACTCACATATGATTGCAGCAAAAAGAGTGCTCAGATACTTGAAGGGGAGCCTAGATTATGGAGTGTTCTTTCCAACCAAAGACAACAGAGGGATATCAACCATGATTGGCTATACAGATGCAGATTGGTGTGGTGACAAAGATGATAGAAAAAGTACCATTGGCTATGTTTTCAAGCTTGATGAAGCCCCTGTCAGTTGGAGCTTAAAGAAGCAAGAAGTTGTAGCTCTCTCATCATGCGAGGCAGAGTATATTGCAGCCTGCTTGGGTGGGTGTCAAGCTTTATGGTTGCTCTCTTTACATAAAGAACTAGGAATGCACTCTACATGATACATGCTACTCTATGTAGATAACAAGTCAGCCATCAACTTGGCCAAGAATCCCATAGCTCATGGAAGAAGCATGCACATAGAAACAAAGTTTCGTTTTCTAAGAAACCAAGTAGATAAAGGAAATTTGAAGCTAGAACACTGCAAATCAGAGGAGCAACTTGCTGATGCTCTAACCAAAGCATTGAAGAAGGATGCTTTCGAGATACAAAGAAAAGAATTAGGAGTTGTTAGTTTAACTAGCTTGAATTAAGGAGGAGTGAGAAGAATTTATAATTCAAGAGTTAGGAGTAGTTATTGGGCTTTAGTAGTTAATGAGCCTTTAGGATAACTAACTCTATAAATGGTAAGTCTCATTGTTAGTTAATTACCAACCTTCACTTTCTAAGAATAGATGCACTATTCATTCTCCTTCTTTACTTTTCCAAACACGTTTGCTTTCTGCTTTTCTCTTTCAATCTTCAACTTCATCTCCAAAAATCCATATAATTACTTTTCAAAGGAGTAGGGGCTATGCCAACAAAATAAAGTGCAGCTCTCCCCTTGGATAAGAGTTATAATATAAGACACACAATACATTAACTTACCACCCTCAATAAGAACGTGCTTAACCACTATACTAGTTAGGATGTCCCACCATGTCTATAGTGCAGTCAAAATTTATTTCAAAACTTGAGAAAAGCAAATGTTTCAATAAATTGCTATCATTATTACGACTTTTAGGAGAAACGTTAAGCATTTTTCATAATTCATACAGCGGAAAAACATATATTTATTTATATTTCATATAATTTAAGCAATAAGACACAATGTTCATCATAAAACAACAGCAACAAAAAATTAAAACAATTAATCCAGAATTCATGGGCACATCCATTACCAAGAATGAAAAACTATAATTCTCTAACTCATAATTTTTCATAAAAGGAAAAATATGAGTTTCCTAAATCAATGGGTGTGATACCAAACGTAAACTTACACTAGTTTATATGCATACATAAACTTTCTTAAACATACTAATGTCAAGATTTAGAACTTCATGTTTTCACAAAGATAAGAGGAAGTGTATAGTTCTCATGGATTTAATTTGAGGAAGAAGTCTTACAAGAATGAGTATTGTCTTTATGTGATGTTGATCTCTATATCTGTAGAATATTGGTTTCTCCCTCTTGACCCATTTCTTAATAGTATATTAGTGATGGATATAATGTACTTCTTGGTTGGATAGAGTGAGGACCACATCCTTAAATTTATAGGGCATGATAATGTGCTCCATCACACACCTTCCTTCATGAAATTGGTTTTCCAAATGGTTAAACCATTTCACATAACCATTTATGTAAGATGACTTTACAAATGGTAATCTCACTTAACATAATATTTATTTGATTTTATTTAATTATTCAAATAGAAATAATATCATAATAAAAAAATGTTTCTTCTATAAGTTAGTCAACATGATTTAACTATTTCTATAACTATTAAATTATTATATGAGATACAATTCTTACCCATAAAACCATTAGATATTTCATTCCGTGCCTTTATTTTCTTTATTTATATGTATAATTCTACACATAATTACATATGTGCAATTTTAATTTTCTTAGACATCCGTATGAAACATTTTTTACACATCCATGTGGAACCTTATGAACACTTTCTTTTTCTTTCTTCATTCGGATGATTTCATACACATGTATAATTTTATTTTTGGGTATAAACATTTAATTATGGCCTTATGGGGTAAGGTAATTTTGGGTTTTTCAAAAATAAAAGTGGGGTATAAACCTCAATAGTAGGATGTAAAAACCCAAACCCAATAAATAGACGGCATAGGTTCAAGCCAATATACAATCGTACGATTGGACCACTGGCCCATTTAAGTTGGCCTATAAGAAAAGTAAGCTTTTATTTAAGAATTAAAACTAAATATTTTATATTTAACTTCAAATAATTTAGTGAGATTATATCCCATTTCCTTATTACTTTTTCAAATAAATATGCAGGTGTATTAGATCCATATATCCTTACTCTAGAAACATTCATTTAGATGAGTTTAATCTCCCATACCGTCTTATAACAATACCTTTAATTTAACTTATTATATTAGTAAGGTAAAACTGTTATATTAGTTCTTTAACTTATTTTTGGATTTCTATTTGACCTTGTGATATTTTTTTCATTTGGGTTCAACCCTATATATATATATATAAATAAAGAATGACTCAAGTGATAATAATTCTCATATAAAATATGTGATAACAGTAAATCTAGGTCGTATAATTATACATTACAATGAAAAATTAGTCATTAATTATATGCATGTATTTTTTAATCTTGATCCGTTTAATGAGAAAATAATAGAGTATTTTGAAAATCAATAGCCTATAGTCTTTATAACAACAAGACGCCCAACTAATTGAGATAAGGCTCATAGACATCATGTAAGATTTGACGGAAAAGAGAGAAATTGAATCAACAAACAAATTACATATTCTCTTGTGGAAAGTAGACCGCTCTATTTATGTACACATCTATCTTTTTTACAAGATTTAATTCCATGCGAAAAAAGATTCACTAGCATCCAATCATGTGTTACCACACCATTTAATGAATTAAAATTTATACAAAATATTCAATGATATAACATAGCGTAATTAGATAACAGTCTAATGTGTATTTGCGGTAACGTAGATATTTATATATAATTAGTATGCTATTTATCATCATTTGTATTATTTATGTTGGAGTAGACTGCAATTAGGGAGACTCCAGTCATTGGGGAGTTTCATTGTTACAGCTGTACAGAAAGAGTGTAAAGTTACAAGTGAGACATCACGTTTTGAACCAAAACCTTGCATTAGTCCTATGAGTCTTTCTTTTCTACTTATAAACTATTTCACTTCTCTATGCATATTCAATGTGAGACTTCACACTTGGATAAATCTAACAATCCCTTCCTCGGGTGTGGGTACCACATACTTTCTGGTCTGCTCCCCTTCCTCAGGCGTGGATGTCTCAGCCGAACCATCGGTTTGATACCACTTGTTGGACTAAACTACAACCGGGGAGCCTCCAACCATTGAGAAGTTCCATTGTTACTGGGATACGGGAAGAGTGTAAAGCCACAAGTGAGACACCACGTATTGAATGAAAACTTTAAGACATTAGTTTCATGTGCCTTTTATACTTATAAATTCTTTCACTCATCCACGCATATCCAATATGTGACTTCACACTTGAATAAACCCAACAATCTCCCCTCAAGTGCGGGTACAGGGCTATTTTATAGTTGTCAAAGCACGATAAAAGAATGATAGGTCAAGACCTGACGTACCAGCAGCTTACTTAGTATTGGACTGAATTTAGAGGCCATTCAGATTGCTCCCCTTTAAGTCCATTAGTTCTGATATCACTTGTTGGACTAGACTGCAATCGGGGAGCCTCCAACCATCAGGGAGAGTTCCATTGTTACTGGGGTGTGAGAAGAGTGTAAAATCACAAGTGAGACATCACGTCTTGAACCAAAATCTTAAGGCATTAGTTTTATGGGTATTTTCTACTTATAAATTTTTCACTCATCCCCGCATTTCTAATGTGAGACACACACTAGGATAAACCCAATAGTTTATATTCAGAAGTCAATGGATATGAATAATAAATGATGCAATGACTGTATAAAAAACTATTCTACACATCTTTCACATCGGATAATAGTGTAAAACGTATGATAAAATTACCAATAAAAGAGTACATAAATAGAACCTGAGAACTTTTTATGTATATTAAGATAAATGTTACCAATTGTCCTAAAAATGCGTCTTGAAAACTTTTTATGTATATTAAGATAAATGTTACCCAATTGTCCTAAAAATGCGTCTTGAAAAATGATCTTATATGGAGTAGTTGAGGATAAATAGGGAACTTGCTTGAGTGATAAGAGGAAATAGTTTGAGTTGGAGGGGGAAAAGATCATAATCATTCCAAGCTCAAACCTTGGGACAAGACATGTAGGACTCCACCTACCAAATGGTTGGTATGAAAAACATGGCAAGTGAAACAAATCACTAGCAGCCAATGCTAGCTAATGATGAGGAACCAATGTAGAAAGACAACATTACAATAAGGGGTAGTTGTGATGATTGATGGTTGGTGACAAGTTTGCAATGTAGGGAAATCCATTAATAAACTTGATATATTCAAGTTAATATTATTGGACTAGTGAACCCCATATGAGTACACCAGATTTAAACAAAAGTTTCTATGCAGGAACATGTAGCCACTAGCCACTGTTGGCCACAACTAGCTGAAAAATAATTAGCAACTGTAGAACACATAAAAGCTCCTGACTTATAAATCATGACACACTCCAAATGACTTCTCAAATAGGAATTATAAGCTAGTGACTTTTTTAAGAATCTCTTGTAACCAAATAAGGCTACCAACTTTTTTCGGTCAAATAAGCCCAGTAACTAGGTTATAATTACTGTTAATGGTGTTATCAAACACACACTAAGTAGGTGGCAAAGACAATTCTATCATTCCCTTTCCCTCTGATCGCGCATCGGTTAAGATAATTAAATTCAAAATAACTTGATTCAAATAAAGACAACCGAGAATCACCACTACTTCGTATGGCACAAGAGAAAGACCGAAAGAAAACATCCATACAGAAGTGCAGGCAGCTAAATATACAGCTGGTGACCAACAAAGGCTTCGAAACATATTTCTTTAAATAAGTTCTAGATGTCAGAAACATCCAACCATAAAGTTCACTTGTTTAAAGACGAACATGTCACATTGTGCATCATAAATTAAGTTATCAAGATCCTCAAAGTTCCATACAACTCTACAAGCTAAACAAATAACCGATAACCACCAGGCGAAACAAAGATACCACAGTGGAGGATCCGAGAACAAAAGTATCAACAAAACGCCAAAGGTACCTTAGAATATATCCTTCTCTATGTATGTATATATGTAAATATATCTTTGATCAGCAATCAATCCCAGAAGCATGCAAGGATGGTTCAGTGCATAGAAGTGCGGGGGAAACGAGATCGGACTGGTGTCTTTGACGGACTAACCCTGCATAATAAAACATAAGAGTGGTTCAAGTTCCTAAAGTTTTTGGGTAGTTGAAATCAGAAGAGAAATCAATTCATATTACCTTATAGGCAGTGAACCCAAAATCACACCACTGCAACTCAGAGCGGCAATTGCACTCTCAGCCTGCATGAATTAGGCAGATAAAACTTCAGACAGACAAAACAGAAAAGAGACACTGCAAAATAAGTAGTAGCAACAAAGTATTTGGCACCAGTTGTTAATACCTACGTTTAAGTCCAATACATAATTTTTTTTTTGAAATGCAATACATAATTCTTTAGCACAGATACAAAGAACTTTAACTGTTTACAAGAAGAAGAAAAGAAATTTAACCATTTAAATATTTATTGTATTAAGGCATTTTACTAGGGAAGTGAAAGCCAAGACCGCAACAGTGATGAACAAAACCAACTCCAACATGCTATCATGCAAGAAGACAAAACTTGAAACTAGTGGAGCAATGATGATGCAGAAATTCAAAAAAATCCAAGGTAAAAAAGAAGCAACATCTTATTCTGAGTGCTTTATTGTGTTAGAGAAAATTAATAGATGAAAAGGGAACAAAACAATTTTGAACATTGCCAAAAGAAGCAGCATGAGATTTTGGAAGGCAAGCAACAGATTCACAGAATATGCAAATAACTCAATGCAACATACTAGCATGCATCTACAACAGAAAGCTAAGTATGGCTCCATTAAAGTGGAGTAACTATAATAATAATTTTGGATGTGTGGGAAATGCAGGTTGTGGTGGGGGAAAGTGGTTTTGTGGTGCAAGTCTATCATGAAAATTATCAATACAAACTGAAACTCATCCTTTACAAGAAACTGATAAATACTTGCTGTTAGAAGTCCAAATGGAAATCAATATTTACTAGGTTAGAATCTTCATAATATAATTTTTTGTTTAAACGTATAACAATAAATAAACATACATTTTGCTTTCAAACAGCTATGATAGTAAGGTCTAAAGACTCTCCCAGAAAAGCTAAATTTACCATTACTACAGAACACAATTATTGAGATTAGTGTACTCACACAAAGTACAAACATAATATTTTTTCCCCTGGGGTACTACAATGACAGCATTATCACGAAGTAAACCAGAGTTGATTTGGATGGAAAAGAGAAGGTTAAAAAAGTTAGTAATTACCACTGTGAACTCAACAAATGCAATTCGAGTAGAATGCTGGTAATCTCCAAGAAGCCTCAAACGTTGAACCTAGATGAATACACCAAAATAATGAAAAACATCTTACAAGATACTTAAATTTAGTCAACAGCAAACAATCAAGCAATGAATATGGATGAATACATTAATACAAATATACAATAGAATACGGAAAATGTCTCATAAGATAATTAAATCCGAGTCTCCGACCAATACTAAACATTTTCATGAAAAGCTACAAACCTCTCCACAAATAGATTCAAAGAAGTGTTTGACATCTGCTTGAGTAAGCTGCAGCAATAACAAGAAATGAGTTTTTAAGAATTGATGCAAACTTGGTGCAAAACAGACATGGAAAAGAACCATGTAGTTCCTCCGAGCAAAAATAAAAGAAAGGGCCAAACCCTACAGTACCTTCTTGTCGATATTAGTGCAGTAAATTGTTCTTGAACACATCTCCCTTTCATCTTCAGACTGAGAAATAGCACCAACACAAAGGTAAGACGAAAGAGATACATTGTTAGCTCACACTGGTCAATCAGCTTCTAAAACATGTAAAAGGCATCTCTAAGCAAAAAACTTTACCCTGGGCAAAAATGTTGGATTCACAGGTGCAATGGCAGTTTTTGAAGGTAGCACTCTCAACGGGTAATATCCAAGCATTGTTCCAGACAGGTTCAAAGCAGCCCTTGCACCTTCTGCAGGCATCACCATTAATACAGCGAAATGTCAACAGTTACAGCAAATGAAGCATGTGAAGAACATATGTTTTGGTCAGAATGTTACCCTCATCCGTAAATTCAACAAAGGCAAACCGAAGAATAGAATTAGGATCCCCACATACACGACAATCAACAACCTATAACCATGAAGAATGGGGTCAATTCAGTCACATGGTCCACCGTTAGTTAATAATAAAACACCCCAGAAAAGAAAACAACCCGATCTACCTGGCCGCAGTTAAGAAAGAGGGCTGCCAGCTGCTCTTCGGTAAGCTATAAGCCAACACAAAACAGCACTTCAAGTAAATACATATGGAAAACATTGCAAGTCAACTGAAATGAGAGAATCCGCAAGATAATTAAGATTTGTACCAGTTGATCAATGTCAGACACATAAACAGTCCTCCTAACCATCTCTTCTTTCCTGTCCATATCCACTTTATTATTGACTCTTCGCTTCCCGTTATTATAGCCATTCTTCTTCTGTAAACATTATCGCATTACAAAATGACAAAACCTTTATCCTAGTTATATGGTGTTGTTACAAGACACAACTATGAACAATTTCACAAAACAGTTAGAGGAATATAAATAAAAAAATAACTTATCCATACCCTTCTGTTATTTTGCCCATTAACATTCCCATGACTGTTGGGAAGAACAAGATTGTTAGGGTAACCAAACCCAGCACCAGGTGCAGCTAAGTAACCAAGATTCTTTGTTAGTGATGGAGGCACAAATTCTTCAGCCATAGGATTCAGCTTTGATAAAAGTTCCTCCAAATCCCTTATATCCCTTTTGAATTTCTCACCCTCATTCTCTCCATTAACCCCACCATACCCATTATTGTTCACCACAATCTGCTGGTTCTGAACCCCATTTGCTTCAAACCCATTTCCAATCTGACCCAGTTGAGCCTTGTAGTTACTGTTTGGAGCTCTATCATGGTGGTTGAAAACACCGTTCAGATTCTGATCACCACCGTTGATTGAACCGTTTCTGGGTTTTGATTTCTCCACCTCAATGGTGGTGTCAGATGAGACTACACTGTTGTCCAAATTTTGACTTGAAGAACCAATTTTGGTCCCGACATTCTCAGCAACAGCCATAATCAAAGAGAATCAAAAACCCACTTGCACAGAGATAAAAAGTTTTCAACTTTTTCTTTGTTTTCAGATTTCTCTGTCAACCTGTAAGAGATTAACATAGTAAAAGGAAAATCGAACAGAAAAACATGAAATGTTACGAAATTAAGATCATACCTCAATTTTTGTCTACAAAATTTTCATTGATCAAAGTGAACCTGAAGATCGTAGGGCATAACAACCGGTTAAAAGCACAACAGAGAAAAACTAAATAAATATATATATAAACACATAAAGGAGAGAAATAAAAGTGAGGAATCAGTGAAATGGGGAAAGGGTTTATCTTACTGAAGAAAATGAAGATGATGACGAATATTTGATGAGAGAGGATATTATTGGGATCGTGAGTTTTCGCTGCACTGACTTTTTGGACCTTGTTGCTGTGTACAATGTCTCAAAGTTTATGTTGAATCTTGATGATGATGAAGGATCAAATAAATGAACATTCATGCCCTCAATTTTTTTTTCATAAAATTTCATTTTTCATAAGAATACAATACATGTACATGCTCTTTTACATCCACGTCGTCTCACTTTGAATATTATTATTTTCAATGTAATATATGCACGGTTAATATAAACATTTATATTTTTTTTAAATAGTAAATAATTATGTATAAATTTTTTTAATATAATAATATTGTTTAAAATATATATATTATTGGTGTATATATTTTTTCTCTATTATTTTATCATAACTATTATTTTGTGACCACATACATCCATCATTCTCTTAATTTTATCTATTTTTTAGAAGATTAATATATTTATTTATCATTCATGTGTATTATATTGAAAGATGATTATTACTTCAATATTAAAGGAAACACTAAATGTAAAGAAAAACTCTTTATATAAACGATTATTTTCCCTTTTTTCAATGCATACATTGAGTGATGCAAAATATAATTTGAAGTCATTTAGTTTCACGAAATTCCATAAATTATTTCTCCATTTTTTACACCTATATGAATCACTTAATTATAGATATACATTACATTAATTATTCATATAGGAGGGATACACATAATCACTTAAAACAAAAAAAAGTTACAAATGTAATTAAGTTTAACAAAATATGATATTTAGTGGGACAATTCCAAATAATATAAGAGTCAATATATCTTCATTATTTTTATTTTTTTGGTTCATTACAATATAGTATAAAAGTAATTTACATATCTCCTTATATTATTGATGCAGTTTATAACTAGTCAAAAACAATGATGGACATTGACTCTTATACTATTTGTACATGTCTTCACAACTTGTTTAATTTAATTATACTCATAACCAGTTTTTTGCTTAAAATCAATGTAATCATGTATATAAATTAGAGGTGATGTATGTACAAAAAGTTTATTAATTTCATTAAAACGGGTAAAAGTGTAATTTAAGGTGACTTAAAAATATTGTTTTTGTACTTTACATTTTACATAGATATAAAATCTAACAGAAGGATAAAAAGTCAAGCTCATTGAAAAAACTGAATTTTTTTTATGGTAAGTTTGAGAAATATAAATGATGAATATTGATTAAGTTATTAAGAATTTGACTTATATTTTATTTGGATGTATGTTACGTTTTAGTCACTTTCACATGTAAGAATCTCATCCATACATAATCTATAATAATAATAATTTATAAATGCTCTATAATTTTTAATTTTTAGTTTGTTCTGATCTCGTAATCTCTAAGATAAAAATAATCTAAATTTCCTTTTAAGAAACAAAATATAATTTTTTTAGTGTGGGGATTCATTTACTTCAAAGTAAGTTATTTAAACGAAAAATTTATACGAGTAGTGTAATTTGACTACACTATCTCACGTTTGGGGTAACTTTTCAAATAATTACGGGAATGGTGCATTTTGAGGATCTCGTGGATAGCATCCACGATTTCACCAAAGTCGTGGATGGGAAATGTGATTTCCCACCAAACTCGTGGACCACATCCACGATTTCCTAAGTAAAATCGTGTATGGGATACACGACTTCCATAGTCGTGGGATACACGACTTCCATAGTTGTGTACCCAGTACACAAGATTGAATGGGATATGTTGATTTTTCAAATTCTGTTTACACGAAATTTAAATTTGTTTTTATGATTTTTAATTTATAAAAATAATATAATTAAATTAAACTTCTAAAATTAAAATTGTAAATTTTAATTGAATATGATAATTTTAGTAAAATGTTATTTTTATGGAATTTGGATAAAAAAATTTAAAATTATTAACATATATTTTAAATGCATAAATTGAAATAATAAGATATTTTCATAGAAAACAAAACAAGAAAATTTGATAATTGTAGTAAGGAATTTGAAAATCATTACATTAAAGAAAAAAAACAAAACTAGAAATTCCTAATGGCGTCTATGTGATGATGTTCTACATTCAAGTGTTTTTCTCCTTCGAGGTGGTCGGACTCTTAGTTGTTGTTATTGCGATTGATGTTGTCTTCCACATCTAACTAGTTGTGGTTGCTCCTCATCTTCGTCTTCATCATCGTCATCATCTTCATCGTCTTCGTTTGGTTGTGAAGGCATTGTCGGTTGATAATATTGTTGAGAGTTGAATGCCGACAATGGAGTATTTGAAGTAGTGCCAAACATTGATGGCATTCCTTGAAATTGCGAAGAAGATGCTAAGTGAGAAAATGAGTAGTCACCCATTGCTCCGTAACCGTCAAACCCAAAGGGTTGTTGTTGTTGTTGCTGAGGAGCAGGAGTTTGAGTGCATGCTTGCGAATAAGTATTCGCCTGAGTTTGACTCTCATAATGTTGCTGAAAGTCAGGTGCAATAGACATTTGAAACTGTTGTGTAAGAGGAGTTTGAGAAGTACTTGAGGAGAAGGTAGTTGAGCAAACGCTTCCATCATCTCATTGCAGTTTTGGTAGACGTCAATCAATGACTACAACGAATTTGGAAACAAATTTGTAGGAGCACACCTATCCCGAATCATTTTGATAAAATTGTACTGAAAAAAATGGAAAAAATTAAAATGTTAGAATATGTCAATACAATTTAAATTAAAATATAATTAGAAATTTTGTTGTTATTACCGATCCGGTTGAATATGCTCCGTCTGGAGAGATTTATTTCCTTGTCTTTTGTAAGTACCATTGCATATAATCAATGCTAACAAAAAAAGATGAAGGAGTATCATATGTTATGTTAACTGGTTCACTAGTGGTAATCTGAACATCATAATCATCGTCATCATCACATGGTTCAATGTCCTCCTCATCACTAAAATCACTAACAATATCTCTAATAATTATCATCTACATATAACATACAATAAAATATAAACAAACGATGTTTACATTTAAACATAAGTAACATTAAATAAAATTAACTAAAGTAAATGAACTGAAAAAATATAAAGCATTTTTAGTTACCTTCAATAATCATAGTTCTTAAATTACAAATTAACCTAAAGATTTTTCATACATTTTCTTCCTTCAGTGTGGTTTTTAGCTGGGATGAATGGGGTATAAATATTGCTTGAATGTCGTGGATCCAAGACATGACTTGGATCTCGTGTACAAGATCTACGAGAACATCATGGAACTCGTGTACGGGGTCCACGAGATTGCCATGAAACTCGTGTCACTAGTGCACGACTTATAGGCATCTAACACGGTGTAAGGAAATCGTGGATGGGGTCCACGACTTTGATGGGAAATCGCATTTTCCATCCAGGACTTTGGTGAAATCGTGGATATCATCCACGAGATCCACTAAAAAATACTCAAATCCCGTAATTATTTCAAAACATACACCGAACGTGTGATAGTGTAGTCAAACTACACAACCCACGTAAATTTTCCTTTTTTAAACTTATTTCTCATCCTGGCCATTAATTTTATGGATATCTAATAGTTTAGATTTACTCACTAATTGAAACCATTAGATTTCTCTAAAATTTATGTTTAGGAGGATGAGAAGTAAGTTTAAAAACTTACTTTTAGATTAAGTAGATCCCTCCTCTTTTTTTATTATATATTATTATTCTCCTCTTCTACTATGAGACTAATGCTTCTTAAATCTATCATCTACGAATTCCATTAAATAATAACTTCACACTCAATCTATATTATTCATTCTTTTACCAAAAACATTTTGTCTAGCATTTGAACACTAATTTTTTAAGGGATAAAAATTAATAAATTATTGGATTATTTTAAACATATTTTATATTAATCTAATATCAATAAGTTCAAACCATATGAAATTATCTCATATCAATGTTATGGATATAAGGCCTTATTGGATTTCAAGATCGAGTGTTCGATTCTTGAGAGCGGCACTTGTTGGAAGAGGTAGCCACGAACCCCGAAAGAGATTAGTTCCTTACCCAAAAATGTGAGGAATACCCTTGATAGTACCATAAAATATCAATGTTATAGATATGTTTTTTTATCGGCAAATTATTGAAATAAATAAAAGGAATTAGGAAAACAAGTGATACTCATATCCACAAAGACATTAAGCAATACAAGAAAGGGTTCCACGCCCAATCCATATAGGAGAAAGAAAAACCAGAAAAAACGAACACTAAGAAAGTTCCAAGAATGAAGATGAATTAAGGTCATAACCTCATCTAGATCAAAACTAGAATGTTAAAAAACCACTTTGTTTCTTACCAACCAAATAGACCAAATAGTGACAAATGTAAATGGCCATCAACTCATTTTTTTCTCCAACCAAAGCAACTTCCAATGAGAAAGGAAGTAGCTCTTGATATATCATTGGCATTAATAGAACAAAAATCAAACAAATACTGAAGTTTTTGCCAAGCACTATAAGACGAAGGGCAAGTGAAAAATAAATGTTCAATGGATTCTTCCATCATACTACAAAAACGCATCATGTTGAATGTTGATCACGAAGAACTTCATGTCTAGCTATATTTGAACGAGTCATTATTTCCAGGGAAATTCTCCATACTAAGCACTTCAATTTTGAAGGAAAATTGCAAATCCACAACCTTTTATAGAAATCAATATCGTTATTTCTCATCTCATTTTGAAGTACCTTGTAAGCATTGCTAACCGAATATGAACCACCCTTATCATGAATCCAGAGTCACCTATCATGATCTTCAACTATACTCACATCTTCCAAGGATTTAAGTAGGTCTTCTACTTCACCTTGTTCCCAAAGAAACAAGGTCCTTCACTATTCCAGCCTCTAACATCATACCCACATTCCTCCATTCTCCCAAAGAGCTAATACTAACATATATATCCAAAGCCACCTGAAATAATATTTTAAAACAGTTTTTAAGACTAATTAACTCTCCCCCCAAGGTCTTTCCAAATCGTAATGAACTAATTATATCCAACTCTTCTATGAACACTCTCATTAAACCACCCATTGTTTATCCAAATTCTCTCTATTTTTAAGACTTCCTAGGTATTTCTACCGAGACGACCCACTCTTAAAGCACTCAATATCAACAAACCTGCCCATACCCACTACCCCAACTCCATATAGATATGTTGAAGAGGATTATTCTAAAACAATTGAAAAAGATAAATGATATTCTTACCCTTTTATGCATGGTTATTTTTCTATTTTTTCTTTCTCATTCCATCTCTTTGATGTCTTTCTTATATCATTTACACTAACACACAAAAAGATAATGCAAGAGAAACAGTTTCCATCCAAAAGACATGCTCAAAAACCACCTAAATATACATTATTGGTTTTATTGCCCCTTTTTGTTTTGTTTTGTTTCCTGGCTACAAAAAGTTATGAGATGTAGACAAATATAATATAACATATTTTCCTTGCAATAGCTGCCCATATTACACATGCCATATAGTACAAGTTTACGGAAACACATCTTCTATCTTTAATGAGTGTTATTCTATATTCCATAAGTTATTAATGGTCAGAAAATATTTAAAAATTAAATTTTAATTAAAAAATATTTTTTTCAACTAATTACAAAATCATGACACATAAAGTTACATTAATTATAGGAAAATAATATACACCCCAAGTTTACGTGGCACTGGGAAGAAAATGCCAAAGTACCGTGTCCAACTTCTCATACATGAGATCCTCCCTCATTCGGAATACATCAAAAATAATAAAAAAAATTACATGATATAATATTTATACTTTTAGATTTAATGATATAACATTTATATTTTTAAAAGAATTTAGAATATGTTCATTGACAGTGTAAATGTTTTTATACTGTCAGTATATCATCCACAAATAATTTGTATTACTTTTGTTTGAGAGTCAATAATAGTTAACAAATCAATGGTGGATAACTTACTAACAATATAAAAAACACTTACAATATCAATGTACACATATTAAATCCTTCTTTAAGATAAGAACAAAAATAACAATTATCCTCTGTAGTATATCATTATTAGTAGATGATGTAGTATCAAAGATTAAAATTCGGCCTATATCATGTCAATAAGTAGGGCCTGAGCCTTAGTTTAGAACACATGCAATACCTACTCATATCAAAGTTTGACTCAACCTATTATATTTTCACCTCTACCCACCTCATTTTATATTAATATCATAATCGCTAACTAAAAAAGATTTTTACTTTCGAAAAAAAATAAAATTATTAGTATAAAAGTGTGGTAAATGGAAAATGATGACACAATATTATTTATTTTTAAAAAATATTTGATTGATTTTAATTTATTGTTGACTAATAATTTAGTTAAGTTGGTCCAAGAGTTGATAAATATTGGGTCAGTTTTGTAGTTTCCATCAGCACTTACAAAATATATATAATTATTCAACTTGTTATCAATTGGCTCAATCTTTTTAGTAAATAAATGAAATATTACATAATTGATTGTTTTTGAAATAATTATTTACAAAATTAAATATAAGCCACTCATTAATTGAATATAGATTATCAAATTCAATACTTAATATTTATTGATTTTAATAACGATATATGTCCATCACTCTTATCCCACTTGTATATAAAATATGAGTTATTTATTGTTCAATAAAAAAATTCATTAATTTTCTAAAAACCACAAAAACTCTAAAGATATCAATGCTAAAATAAGAATATATATATTATTTATCTTGAATAACAAATGTTTTGATTAATTTTTTAAAGAGAGTTGAAGAGTATTCAAGAGTATAATATCTTATGAGTTGCACAATTTAAGTATTGATTAGGATAAATGATTTGAATAAGTGTTTTAAGGGTTATTTCTTAGTCGAACAATGTTCATCAGAAAAAAATGTATTTCATTAGTAGGGTTGAAAACATGTTAGATCGTTTATGATAAATTCATTACCTAATTTATAACAACTTAGACCAGGTTTTTTAATAAATAAGTTATACCAAAGTTTCTTAAAGAATAATATTTAGTTTAATAAATCATATTTTAAGTAATATAAAAGACATATTATATCTAACATGTTGACATACTTAATTATATTATAAATAATATATTACTTAAAATAGTTTTATTGATCTATTTAAAGGCCTTATAACTATAAAATTTTAAATAGACTTGGATATTAGACTAGACTTAGTTATACATCAAGCATAATCCTTAATTTTTATTTTAAAGAGTTAATAAGTCATGTACAAAGTACTAAATGTTATATATGTTTAACTTTTTTAAGGCAAATGACAAATATTTCACTTCTTGGTATGATAAGTTGGCATATGCTTAATAATACTAATAAGTTATGATGCAGAGTCTTGAATGACAAGTATCTTGGAGGTAATTTACTAGTGTTTACTCCTTCTAAATCGATAATGTCTTATACTTGGAAACATATTTTGAAAGTCATTCAACAATTCAAGGATGGTTTCAACTTGCAAATGGGAGGTGGAGACAAATCCGGTATGACAATTGGACATGTTTTGGCAAGTTATATAACTTCGTCAATTTTGTTAATATTTGTGATACTCAACTCCATGTGAAAGAACTTTGGAACGAGGGTACTTGGGACTTTAGTTGTCTCTATACTATGGTCTCACTTGAGATTATGGATATTATATGTAGTAGTTTTTCACCACGTTTGCCTAATGGGAAAAAGGGGTGGACTTGGGATGGGAATGCTTCGGGTACCTATAGAGCGAAGTCTGAGTATTGGTGGATTATTAACAATTCTATTGAAGAGGATGAGTTTCACTCTAATGATTGGAAGTTGGTGTAGTGCCTTCGAATCCCAGAGAAAGTGAAACTGTTATGTTGGTTGGGCTTTCATGAGGCTTTGTCATCTAATGAACTTCGTTTCTAGAGGAAAATGACGACTAGTCCTTTGTGCACAAGGTGTAATGTAGGTATTGAGAATGTTATGCATGTCTTCGGGGATGGTCCTCATTCTTCTATATT
Source organism: Lupinus angustifolius (assembly GCF_001865875.1). NCBI lineage: Eukaryota > Viridiplantae > Streptophyta > Magnoliopsida > Fabales > Fabaceae > Lupinus > Lupinus angustifolius. The sequence continues at coordinate 51,410 of NW_017726112.1, forward strand.
ATGGTTAATATTGGGTTGGACTAACCCATCCTTCTGAATAACCTAATCATTTCGTTTATGGGTAACTCAATTATTTCATTTTTGGGTGTTGGAAAATTGCATGCAGTGAATGAGATTTTGTTCTTGGCTGGAGTTTGGTGGGCTTGGTGGGGTCGTAATAACTCCATTTTGGGAACAAGTATTTGGGATATTAATTATGTTGTTCGTAATGCTTAACATGATTACTGAGAGTGGTGTCGTTTTGGTGCACATGTATCTTTGAGGAGGAAACTCAATTATTTGAAGCTGGCCAAATTAAAGTAAACGTAAATAATGGCTGCATTAAAAGTTCGAAGGTTATGGAAGGAGGTGGATCTATTAGAGATTGTGCAGGGCAATGATTGTTTGGTTCCTCTGCTAATTTTGGTGTTGGTTCGCCTATTTGGTGGAACTCCATGCTATAAATCAATGTCTAAAACTTGCTTGGAGTATGAGGTTTAAGAAAACTATCATGAAAAGTGATTGCTTAGATGCGGTCCAAATCATTGTAGATGAAGTTCATATTCGTTTCGAGCAAATTTTGGGAGTAGTCACTCATATTCCTCTTGGATCTCTCGTGATTGGACCTGTGAGGTCAATTATATTGTTCCGGAAGCTAATTAAGTGGTTGACTTTATGGCAAAACTTAGATCTCACTCTTCAGAGAAGCTGAGAATTTGAACAATAGTCCTACTGACTATCTGTCTTATCTGGTAATTAATCTGTCTAGACAAATTTAGTTTTTTCTTTTTATTTTTTTAGGTTTTTTGATGAATCCAAAAAAAAACATAACTTTTAAACTTGTAAATTATGATGTAATTTAATAGTTTCTGCACTTATATTGCGGCTATAAAAACTTTTAATTTGAAGTCTCATCATTATAATAAATCTACACTTGTAAATCCTATGATCTAATTTAATAATTTCTTCACTTACATTATGGCCATAAGAACTTTTAAAGTCTCATCGTAATAATCAATCTACACTTTTTTTTTTTACTTTTTTTACTTTTTTTCATAGGCAATCAATCTACACTTGTAAACTCTCTCTAAGATTTTCTAAGGAATGTATCCTCATGTGGTTTTCTTATCATGTAGAGGAGAGAAATTAAAGGGAAAATATTATGCATGGACCTAGTAAAAAAGAATATATTTGAAAAAGCCCAAGTTTCCCCAGGCAGGCCCAACCGAAAACAATCAAAACCCATCTGGGAGAAAGACTATATTACGAGTTAAAATGGACAGTTGTTACCTCATCATAATTATGTTTTTACCAATTTACTTTATTGTGAGATCTTACCAAATATATGGTATAGATTATTTCAGTTATTTCTTTTTTTTGGCTTTATAAGCTGGACTAGAACAGTGAATGAAGGAAGAAGATGAATACTCAGTTTATCATTTCTTTTCTTTAGAATTAATTCCCTACACATTCTGTGTTAATTCATTACTAAGAGATTTCTTCCTAACAATATTCTAGATGGTATTGGGATCCATGAAAAGACTCCTTAAAAAGTGGTTCCAGAACATGATTTAAAGGTTCCACGGTAGAGTGAAACATTACTTTGGCAACAAATATTGTTCTTCAACCATTTAAAGAATGTATGATAAATAATCTCGTTCACGATCTAGCTATGCACTTGGGTCATAAGTTCTATGTAGCAAATTCATTAAAATGTGTCAACGTTGTCCTTTATGAAAAATGTGTCCTTAAATTAAAGTGAACAACAATGATAAACAATCTCTACGTTGTTCTTATATTCAAAATGGACGGTGTATTATTACAAACAGACGAATTATAAAGAATTTATATAAAATGGTTTCCTTTAAAGAATTTGTGTAGTTTGCTTGTGAATTTTACATTAATCATTCTCAATTTTGGAATAAAATGTAGTGCAAGAAGTTTATTTTATCTTATTAAAGATGAAAATGATTTATTCTTATATAGTTTTCGGTTATGATAGTTAGGATTAGTTTTACTTTAAATGGTAGCTTGAGTTTTAAGCAACTACCAATTTTCTTTTTTATAAATTATTTGCACTTTGCCTTTATGCATAATTCAATTCCAATAATGAAAGTTTAATATTTTCTTGTCTTTTTGCTCTTTCAATTCCCTTCTTTTCTTTCTTGCATGGTTGCTAAGAAACTAATATGGTATCAGAGCAAAATATCTATTTCTCAAACTTTCTTTTATTTCTTCTTTCAATTTCTTGTAGCTGTTTGATTACATTGTTGAGTTGATGGTTGTGTCATTTAGGAATTATATTGTTCAACAGTTGATAGAAATTTGCATTATAGTGCAAAAGACTCTCATCATTTTGAGGATACAACTTCAAACACCGAAAATATACTAACCTCTCCTAGAGCACTCCTATTGGTAGTTGTTGGATCCTTTCTTCCATTCTCTCTTGGCTTATTTATCGATATCATCATGCATTAACCATCAAAGTGAGTGAGTGCAAAAGAATCAAAACCAAGAATTTCAACACATTCGGTTCACCAAGTTGTATCTGATCTTGAGGGTTCATCAGTTGGTACACTTGCCTTATCATCTTTATCATTGGGATTGGAACATTCTTCAACAAGTTTCTTTCTATTTCTTTCTTAATCAAATTCTTGAGCAACAACAAAAATTGCCCATATTTCTCTCAACCTTTTGCCAAGAAACCAAAATGGTTTTCTTGAGCATTCATTCAACAAAAAAAAATGTTCATATTTGATCACATTCTAGTTTTCTCTTATTCTTTAGCCAAGAAACCAATATGGTATTTTTGAGATATTCTCATTTGATCTTCTTTCTATTATGTTAGTTCTTGATGAACAACTACTATCAATTTCAATTCATTCTCTTCTAAGAATTCTTATATTTCTTCCATTAATTCTACTGGCACAATATTCCTAGTTTCATGTGCTATATTTTGAAGAATTCTTATATCTCTTGAAGTTTCTTTTAAGACCCTAATGACATATTTGGGATCATTACTTTCTTTTTCTTCCTCTCCTTCCTCAATATTTCTTATTTTCATCTCCAAGATTGCCACTCAAGATTTGATGACTCCAAGGCTACATGTAATTTTGATTTTGAGTATTCAGAGTCTTCACCAAAATTTCTCCAATCTTGACATAACGGGGATGTGACAAAGGTAGATACAACATTGTCTCATAGTATTCTTAGTCCAAGATCAAGTTCTGGTATTCGCCTCTCTTTAATTGGTGATTCATTCTTTCATTGCTGGTTCTTCCAAACTCCAGATCCGACTTTTCACGTTAGCTACCTTATACCCAAGCTGAGAGTTAATTGTATTCACTCTCCAGCTTGAGGGGATGTTAAAGATGAAAATGACTCATTCTTAGATAATTTTTTGTTATGGTAGTTAGGATTAGTTTTACTTTAAATGGTAGCTTGAGTTTCAAGCTACTATCAATTTTCCTTTGTATAAATTCTTTGCCCTTTGCCTTTATGCATAATTCAATTCCAATAATGAAAGTTTAATATTTTCTTCTCTTTTGACTCTTTCAATTTCCTTCTTTTTTTTCTTGCATGGTTGCTAAGAAACTAATATATCTCTTACGGTTTCTTTATGTAGGTGAACTATTGAATTCCTCAATCTCCTTGGCAATATGTTTTGAGAAAAAAAGTATATTAACATTGAGAATAAATCGAAGATCAGGCATGTTCCAAAAGGTGGATTGGAAAGGAAGTAAGTCTTGGTATGTAATGGTATGCTTGTTTTTAGAAGTATGTTTGCGAGTTAATTTTTAGAAGGGAAGAAAAATAAATGAAAGACTTGAAAGCAATGTTGTAAAAACCGGTTCGTGGCGGCCGGTTCAACCGGTGAACCGATCCTAATACTAGTACGGTACTATAATTGGTCCTACAATCATTCTGGTTAAAAGTGACTAAAATTGGTCGAAAGTGGTCATACCGATCAGTTTTCAATTGAATCGTACCGATCATACCGGCCAATTTTTATTTAAAATTAATTTTTTTAATGAAAATAAAAATATTATTTGTTTTTATTGATTATTTAACATAAATGTTAAATATTATATATGTATATCTAACTTCGCCGGTATGTAGTTTAGTTAGTAAACCACTAGTTGAACTCTTATACCACTCTGCCAGTACTTTAACCAGTTTGATGATCGGTACGATATTAATAACACTGCTTGAAAGTTATCTCACAAGTATATTTAATGACTCTCAAGTCTTCTTTTTTCTTCTATTGTTCTTCAAAAATTAACTTGCAAACAGACCCTTAGTTATAGTAGGGAGTATGATGGATATGGTAAAAACAGTTGTCTATATTTAATTGGTACAGTAAAATGTTGAATCAAAAGACAATGCACCTTCATTTGGTCCCAGAGAGAAAGAAAAGATGATGGGAGAAAAATAAGATAGTAAGTGGGTTTTTCTATGATTTGATTGAGAATAGAGAAGAGGAGGAGAGAGTAAGAAGAGTGTGAGACCCACAAAAAGAGGTGGAGAGGATTAATTATGTGAAAATGACTATTATGACCTTTAAAAACTATTTGTTTTAGACCCCAAAAAATGGAGAGTATTTTAAAACATGACATCATTTCTTTGTTCTCACTTTCTCTTTTCTTTCTTTTTCCTTTCACTCATACTAAACAATATAAAATATTACCCTTTTCTCAAATTTTTCTTTCTTTTAATAATCTCTGGTACATATTTCTTTCCGTAAGTAGCAAGTATTTTTCCCCTTTTGATGCACATAATAGTGACGGTTGCTTCTCAATCCTTCCCAAAAGTTTTATATTCAATTAATACTCAAATCAAAATCCCACCCTATTCAAGTACTTTTTTATTTCAAACATTTGAAAAAATTAATTAATAGTTTTTAGAAAGAAAAAAAGGCAAAATAAAAGCAAGTAATAATGTAATATGTCAACAATTATTAACAGAAATATGTTAACTAAAAATAAAAGCAATTAAAATATCACCTTAATTTTCTTTTGGAATAAACCAAATATCACCTTAAAAGAAGTATCAAAATCCGTGTAGTGTTGTATATATGCAGTGCAAGACAATCGCCTCAACATATGATCAGAACCATAGTTTCATATCTAATAAATATAGTATTTGTGTATATGAGAATTTATATATATTCAATAGATTGTCTATCATTTATTTATATTATTTTTATTTAAAAATCAGTGATAATAAAAATGAATGATAGATAATATAATAAAAGTGTAAAAATTATTAAAGCTTCTTCAATGACAAACATGTTCATCATTATTTGAATCACATTATTTTATAATTTATTATAACTCTCAATGAAATACGAACAAAATCTAATTATTTTCCCACAATGACAAACATATTCTTATTTTTAGTTATTAGGTCTCATAACCTACCTCGTTCTTAACCAAACATCTATCTTTTCATTTTCTCTCCTTATTCTTTTTAAGAACGAAATTAATAAAATAAGAATGTCACATTTAAAAAAAGAGAAAAAATATTATTATTCTGTTAAAGAGTCCTTTTGTTGATGCTAGGCACACATTTTTTCTCATAAAGATATATTGATATATGTAACTACTCGCTTATCATGACATCCACGTGTCCTTCCAGGTTGGTGGAGGAGAATCAGCATAAAAGGACAAAGCTTCCGGTACTAAAAAGGTGTCGTACAAGAACAGTCTGGAACAAGATTAGGTAAAACAAAATACCCAAAAAGCCAAGTTTGGATAAGCTTCTTTTTTTAGAAGTTTAAGCGTACACGGCCATTTTGGGTGTTGAAAATTACAAACTTGAGAATCCAAAACACATAGTCACATTTAGTTATATATAACTTGTAATAATTAACATGAAAGGTTCATTTTAGAGCATAGGAGCACGAGCAACACGAGCCCGAACCGGTGTCTTGGATGGACTAACCCTGCATACCAAACATATGAATGGTTGAAGAAACATTAGAAGACTTGGCCAAGTTTTTAGGACACTTGGTGTCTTTCGTCAGCTTAATTTGTATCCAAAATTGCTTGTCATATAAAAATAGCATAAACATGTTTAGTCTCTACAATAGTTTTTTCAGTTTGTAAGATCTAGTTTGTTTTGACGACAACGCTTAAATTCGTTAAGTAATGACATGACACAACAGTTGATGACATCAGTTAGTTGAAATCAGTTAACCGCTCAGCAGTTAACTGATTTTAACTAACTATAAGGACGAAAGTCGAAATAAACTATGTTGGAGCAGTTCAAAACAATTTGTTTCCGGGCATTAAAACCAAAAGGACGATACACCATAGGGACTACTGTTTGAAATAGTTTTTTGAAGAAATATGTCAATCATACCTTATAGGCATTGAACCCAAAATCACCCCACTACAGTTCAGAGCAGCAATTGCACTTTCGGCCTGCAATGATAACAGAAAAAAAACTTCAGACAGCGAAAAGAAAAACAGGACAGGGAAAAGTAAATATTAGATAAAAAATATTTGGAGACAAAATGTGAAATCCTACTTGACTTGTAAGCACAAAATATAATTCTTAAAATCAAAAGATTTGATCAATTTCAAATATACAAAAATTTCAATATTTTACTAGGTGAGTGAAAACCAAGACGACACCAGAACATAAACAACTCTACAGTTGCATCATACAAAAGGACAGAATTTGCATATAATGGAGGCAGCATGAAGCACAAATGCAAAAAATACCTCAATAAAAGAAGCAAGTAGCAACATCTTATTGTTATAACTTTATTGCATTCAACATAATTAACAGGGAAAAGGGAACATAACAATTTTAAACATTTCCAGAAACCGGAGATGAAGTGAAATAGAAAACAACCGCATTCGATAAAGTACAGATCCTAAAACTAAGCAAGCAACTCAAGGTCGCTGCTAACCCTGGTCAATAGCTGAAGGCAAAGTAAGTACAGCTCCTACATAGCGAAGCTTAGGATTAACAAAATAATACTTTAATTGGATATTTGGGGGTAGAGTGGTGATGGGGGGAAGTAGTTTTATAATATAAGTCTACCAAGAAAATACACAAACACAAGTTCATCATAAAAAATTATTTAACTTAAAACTTGTTAGCATTGGACATCAGAAAGAAAAAGATCCAACAAGCATAATAGTTACACCGATTCAAGCTAACACAGTTCAGTCATGGATGACTGTAACAGAAGACAAACCAACAAATTTGAACCAATCAACATCATGTTATTCCTGAAAATCAAATTTGTCCCTCATCAAGACAGCCTAAGTAATGTTTCCCTATAATGAATCCTTGCCGTAAAACAAATATAGCAAATGTATACCCATCCGGCCATCCCCAAATCACTAGATCACCAAAGCATCATACCAGATCACAGTACATGCTAAGTGTAATGAGTAAAATTAAGCATAAAAAAAACTGTATTTGTCCATTCGGACACTTCTAAGTTCTAACAGCGAAAGGCATACTTATACCAGATCAAACACTGTCAATAGATTACTTCCAAAGTAAGAGCCACCTAAACCCATTTGATATTAATATCATCCAATAAATAGGCGTTATTAAAGTGAGGGATAAAATCAGTCCAAGTATCATTTAACCACAATTACATTATACAAACAAAGTTAGCATTTCACCTATTTTCATCAGATTATCTTCACGGACAGACCACATTCCAAATCATAAAAATATTTCCTTGATTACCATGCTTCATGATATAGTTTTTTTATGAATACATGCAGACAAAACTTGCAATTTGATATGAAACAGGTAAGATAATAAGGTACAAAGACCACCACAAAAGCATATACATATAGACACAACTTGCATTTTGATATGATACAGCTAAGATAATAGGGTATAAAGAAAGCCACAAAAGCAGTTGCTACCTATTATTACAAAACACAATTACAAAGAGGAGCATATGCACGAGATGTATACATGCAAATCGATTTTATTTATTATACATTTTTATTTGGGTGGTGGTGGAGGTGGGGGTAACTGCATTATAGCAAAGGATAACTTTGAAGCAAACAGCACATTCAATCCAAGGGTTTCACAGAGCAAAATACAGAATATAGAAAATACCTATGGAGACCAGAGGTCACTCAGATGAAACTAAGAAGGTTAAAAAGTTAGTGTATAATTACCACCGTGAACTCAACAAATGCAATTCGAGTAGAATGCTGGTAATCCCCAAGAAGCCTCAAGCGTTGAACCTAGATGAATACACCGAAATAAAGGAAAATGTCTAATAAGATACTTTAGAATTAATAAAAAAAACACTATAAGCCTGGTTCCATGAAAAGCTACAAACCTCTCCACAGACAGATTCAAAGAATTGTTTGACATCTGCTTGAGTAAGCTGCAGCAGAAACAGGAAAAACACGTTTAAGAATTGAGCCACATTTGCTGAAAAAGGCGTGGAAAAAAGACTAAGGATTTTCCCTGAGCTCTATGAAAAGGGGCAAGTCCTAAACTACCTTCTTGTCGATATTAGTGCAATAAATTGTTCTTGAGCACATCTCCCTTTCATCTTCCGACTGAGTAATATAACACCGTTAGAAAAGTAAGACAGGAGAGATACACAATTAGTTCCCTCTGGTTAATCATCTTCTAAGGTATAGAATATGCATCATTAAAAGAAAGACATTACCCTGGGCAAATATGTTGGATTAACAGGTGCAATGGCAGTTTTTGAAGGTAGCACTCTCAAAGGGTAATACCCAAGCATGGTTCCAGACAGGCTCAAAGCAGCCCTTGCACCTTCTGCATGCATAACACTGTTAAGAAAGTGAAATGGCAATAACAACAACATATGAAGAACATTTATTTGGTGGCAATGGTACCCTCATCCGTAAACTCAACGAAAGCAAACCGGAGAATGGAATTAGGATCCCCACAAACACGGCAATCAACAACCTATGGCCACAAAAAACGAGTTGATTCTATGACATGATCCACCATTATTTTTTATTAGGAAGAAAACAGACATCGTAAAAAAAATTTGTAACCGCCTTTACCTGCCCACAGTTAAGAAAGAGAGCTGCCAGCTGCTCTTCAGTAACCTGATGCCGACAGAAAACAATGATAATTGAAATGAATACACATGACAAACATTGCAAGCTAGCTGAAATAAGGGAATTCACAAGACAGCGGAAGTTTGTACCAGTTGATCAATGTCAGACACATAAACAGTCCTCCTTACCATCTCTTCTCTTCTCTCCATATCTACTTTATTACCAACTCTTCGCTTCCCCTGATTATTGCCATTGCCATTCTTTCTCTGCAACACATCATTGTATAAAGAAAAGTAAAACATTCATGCTAGCAACACATAATTAGTAATAAGCCTGAAAATACTATGAACGACAACCCATAGAGAAATGCATAGAGCATTATGGCATCATTCAAATCATTGTAGCCGGCCCTAGCTAGTGGGATTAAAGCATGGTTATTGTTGTATTTGATCTCAACAGCGAAAGCTAATTTTCAGATTTTAAAGGAATTCAACAGAATATAGACAAATTAAAATTGGATTAAAAAAAGAAATTATTCATACCCTTCTGTTATTTTGTCCGTTAACATTCCCATAATTGTTGGGGAATAAAAAATTGTTAGGGTACCCAAACCCAGCAGCACCAGGTCCAGCTAAGTAACCAAGATTGTTTGTTAGTGATAGAGGCACAAACTCCTCAGCCATGGGATTCAACTTTGACAAAAAATCCTCCAAATCCCTCATATCCTTCTTGAAACTCTCTTCTCCATTCTCCCCATTAACTCCACCATACCCATTATTGTTCAACACCCTCTGCTGATTCTGGACCCCATTTCCCACAAACCCATTTCCCACCTGACCCATTTGAACCTTGTAGTTACTGTTTGGGACTGAAACAGTGTTGGGAACATTATCATGGTGGTTGTACACACCATTCAGATTCTGATCACCGATTATGGAACCATTTACGGGTTTTGATTCCTCCACCTTAGTGGTTTCAGATGAATCAACACTGTTGTCCAAATTCTGACTTGAAGAATCGATTTTGGTTCCAACATTCTCAACAACCGCCATAATCGAAGAGAACAAAAAAACCCACTTTTGTAGAGATAAAAAGTTTTCAACTTTTATTCAGATTTCTCTGTAAAACAAAAAAGTAAATTTTGGGTATCAACGGATTGAGCTATTAATACGAAAATCAAACACAAATACAAAAAAAACATGATACGAGGTTAAGATCATACCTGGGTTATATTAAAGAGAATTATCTGACATAAGATCAAACTAAGCCTGTAATTGGAAAGGTACAAGCACTTAAAAAACACTCAAAAGAAAAACATACACATAAAAAAGAGAGAGAAATAAAAGTAATATAAATCGGTGAAATGGAGAAGGTTTATCTTACTAATTTATTAAATTAGTGGAGAAAATGAAGATGATGAATATTTGTTGAGAAAGGGAGAGATGAAAAGAGTATTTTATTCTTTGGATTGTCCGTTTTCGCTGCACTGACTTTTTGGGCCTTGTAGCTCAGAAGAACGCACAAAGTTTATGTCTTGATTGTGACATAAACGTACCAAAGGAAAAATAATTAAACATCCATAACAATTTTCTAATTTTCTATCATAAAATAATGTATGGATACTGTACATTATTCACAATTTGGTCACTTTAATAATAATATATATATATATATATATATATATATATATATATATATATATATATTATATATATATATATCCTTACTATATCATATATCATTTAATTGTATGTTTTATTATAGAAAAAGATACATATATCGACAGTATAAGAGCTTGGTATACTGTCATTACACCATGTACTATTCGATTTCAATTATTATTGACTTTTCAAAAAATAATTGAAATGAATAGTGGATAATGCATGACTGTATATAAATTTTTATATTGTTAATGATACATATTACACTCTACTTTTTTATTGAATATGAATAATAATTATAAAACTCATATATTATATTGTCAACTTAAATAAGTTAATGATACATATTACACTCTACTTTTTTATTGGATATGAATAATAATTATAAAACTCATATATTATATTGCCTACTCAAATATTTTTTTGTCTTATTTGTTTAGAATTAATAATTATTAGTAAATGATGTAGTATAAAAAATCAAAAAGTGCATATTACCAAGAGAAAAATTTCACCCATGTGTACTTTTTTCATATTAACAACTATATGAATACATAACTAATCATTTTTTATATGTAAATTATCTATTCCAATAAATATTATTTTTAGGAATTCAACTTTTAATATTTTGATTTTTTTAAAGATATAGCAAAATCTTCTATCACTACACTAATTAGTTATCACCACATCTGTATTGGGATTTAGCATACCCTTTACATCCTTTTAATTCAAAAATAGTTATCCAATTGAGTATTAAAGTGAATAAAATCAAATCAAATAAACATTCAACTTATTAATTAATTTAATAGATTTCATTGGCATATATTTGTTGAGCTGACTAATTATATAATATAATAAAAAATATTTATATTTACATATAACATATAATACAATATTTATACACATACTAATTATGAGCATTTGTTAATACATGAGTTTAAAATTTTATTAATATCCCATTTTTTATTTAGTATATATTTTAGTAGTTGTTATTAATATGGAATGAATGATGTTTTTTGTTTAAAATAATAATTTAATATTTAAATATTGTTATTGTAAATTGTATTAATGATAGATCGACAATGTAAACTATTCTTACAAATAATTATATTAAAAGTCATTACATATTAAGGTTCTAACTAATATATTTTTCATTGAAGGTTAGTGGATATTTAAATTATTCTTTTTTATTCTACCCTCGGTCATACATAAAGAAGGTATCACTTTTAATAGAACCTGAATTGATTTGAAAATTTGTATTGGAGGAATATGAAATATTTTCATTCATGATTTTTGAAAATAATCAATTAACTGCAATTATCACAGATAATGACTTTTAATATAATTATTTGGCAGATTTTTCCTTTTTGTAACCATTTAAATTTTGAAATGTAATGAATATTATTTTTCTAAAATAATTTAGCCGTTTTAAAAATGGAAATTGATATATCATTTTACAATTACTCATGCAACATATATTACTTTTTTATGGGTACGAAGATTTGTGAGAATATTTGGTATATTATTACTCTTTAAAAATATATTTTCTTATGTTGGGTGACATACCTGACATTCATGATTTCTAATTATTGAAGTTTATGACCATCCAAACGCTATTTACAGGTTTTAAGGAAATAACATATGGTACTCCAGAAATTGGTTTTGGTACATGGTTCAAAAATTGTTCTCATGTGGAAAACGCAATTTGTTAGTAAATATTAGGAGAGTTTTAAATTGTTATCATGTTACTAACCAGTCACTTAAATTATTAATTCATGTGATTTTAAATTGAAATATTTTATGCAAGTATTTGCTACTATAAGAAATAATCACCTCTTTATAAAAGTAAGTTATGAAAATCTTTAATGAATTTTATGTTTCTTATTAGTGGCATAATAATAAAAATAACAAGAAAAAGTGAATATTAAAAAAATGTTGGTGGTTTTTTTCTCTAAAACACCCTATAAAATATTTGGAACTAGTAACAATTGCCTCTCTATTGCCACTCTTTCCCTCCCTCCTTTTCACATCTTTCTTTCTTTTAACCAAAGAAACAAAGACTAAAAAATATGTCAAGTCACAATTAATTAATAGTATAAAAAATATTTAAACTGAAAGTACATTAAAGTTGTATCATTTTTTATGGGCCAGGAGTGTCCAAAATCCATGGTCAAACATTAACCATTTTGAAGGATAAAACTAGTTTAAATAAATTTGATCCCTATGGTAAAGTTTTTCATAACAAGACTATATACTTTTGATGTAAGGTTTAAAAAACTTATCTATCCGACAGTTTTGTTTGGCGTTTCAGATTAATAATATCACATCTTATTCATAATAAAATAATCATGTGTGTAAATTATAAAACATAAACAAACCAAACAAGAAAATATTCTCGAATATTCTTATATCCATGTAAGTCAACATGAAATTCAACAGTTTGTGTTGATTTAGGAAATAATACAAAATTATGGTAAATGGTATAATCAATTACCTAACTTCGAATTTCTTTATCAAACTAAAACTAATTAAATATAGTTTCTGGACATAAAAAAATGAGTTGGGCTTTTAGTTTTGGGTTAATATAGGGATTTATAATTCATTTGCTTGAGATCTAGATAATAATTAGAAATGTTGTGTCACATTTTAAAGGAAAACAAACAGAACAATAGTTTAGTATTAGTATGCACACAAATTATCTATATAACCAACTTTTTTAATGGTAATATGAAAATGTCAAAATATCATACTTTAAATATCATATTTTATGCACTCCATTGTGCTCTAACTAAATGTCAAAATATCATAGTAAAATTGTTCTCTAACTTAATACATTATGTGATTTATCTGATTTTATATTTTAGAGTGTTTATGCAAGTTAAAACCAAGGGAACAATGCAAAAAGTCAAGTTTTTGGACAAAAAATATTTGGGTTGAGCACATAAGCCATACGCAATGGAATTGACAACATAGGGAAGTCACACTCAATGCAGGAACCACGTTAGGAACCACGTTGAGCGAAAATGATAGATTCAGGAAACCCCACTCAGCGCATCCATTGTGCTGAGCAAAATTTAGTTGCACTCCCTTCCGAATTTCGTCCTTCTGATCAACCTCGTCCAACACTGTAAGCCAATTTGGTCGAGTGTAGGAGCTTCACTCCTCGCCGCTTGACTAGATGAAGCGATAAGGTCAGGTTATGTGAAGTGTCACGCTAACCTTTGTGCTGAATGAAACACGCAAAAAGTGTACTCTTTATAAAGGGATCAGATTAAGCATTTTTCATATACATTTGACAGGCAACACTTTGTACTCAAAATTCTAAGTTTTCTTAAGCCTTTTTAGCTCGAATTAATGTGTAGGAGCAAGATGGAAAGGTAGGAGGGATTGGTTTATGCTATTTGATGAGGTATTGTCTTCTCCTTTAAGTTTTATTTCTCTTTATCTATGTTTTTGTTTAAGAACCATGATAATATGTATTAAACATCTTCATTGTTGAGATTTTATATAATATTCACTTGATTTATGCTCTCATTGATTGTTTTGAGTTATTTTTGTGCTTAATGTTCAATTGAGGATTGACACATCTTTTAGTATGTTTTTAGCAATGTTATGAAACCTGAGTCATACATTAAATTGAAAGGAATCATGTATAGATTTTAACTGGTTAGATTATCTGGTCGGACCGGACGACATCATAATATCATATATAATTATATATATATATATATATTATATATAATTAATAAAAATAGTGAATAAGTGCAAACCATAAATTTTAGAAATACCATACAAAAATTTTAAAGCAAAAGATGAAGTATTATTAACCTATAAGCTATATGGTATTATTATCTTACACTAATAGTCTAACAGAGTATTAATATCTTGCACTAATAGTCTAACTAAGAGGCTATACAACTACCATACAACTTTATACCTACTCACTAATAAACTAATAAATTATTACTTATTAGATAAAGTCATAAAACAAAGCCCCAGCTCAGAAGAGTTTCTCCTTAAATCTTTACTCTTTAGTTTTTAGATAAAAAAGGAAAGCACAATGAGGATAAAGATTTCCGGTTGAAAGCCACAAACCCAACGAGGAAAGTAATAATATTAAACTAATTAAAGAAAAATAGTTTCTCTGAGTTCTCAAACACAAACCTTGAGTTCTGAGATAATATTAATGTACAAACCTTGAGTTTTGAAGATGACATAAACATGTGACGGTGAGGCGGCGACGACAAATCGAGGTAACACCGAGGACAAGGAGATGCGATAGTAAGGACGCTGCTACAACGAGACGGTAGTGCATCGGCTACAACAACTAATGATGACGACTAACGAGGGAGGTTCTCCTGAGTTATGGCGACTAGGTTTGAGGTTACTATTTTCTACTTTGGTGGGACTTTTTCAAGAATTACTCTGTATTTTTATGGGATTTTAATTATTGTATTTAGTCAGCCGGTGTAACCAACTAGGTTATTTTGGTTTTACTTGGTCCAATCTGGTTGGTCCAGTTTTGCCACGACCAAAAACCACCGGAAGGGATTTTTTATTTTAAGTGTGGTACGAGATCGTGCATGTGAAAGGCTGACAGTTGAACCGCCCAGTCCCAATAACATTGTTTATATATTACTAGTAAAACTTGATTGACTAGAAATAGAGAATCAATTTTTTTTTTGCAACAGTGGATCTCCATTCGAATAAATCTAGTGAGTTTTGCCACCATCTTTGTCAAATTAATTAACAAAATCATTAGTTTGATAATCTAGTTCAAATTATATTGACCATAAATAATTAAATAAATGACATACAATAAATATTTGAGAAAAAAAAATTGAATTTGTTAATAATATTCGATCAATTGAGTATACATTCTCACTAGTATCGAGGAACATCAAATATATTATTATCACATGTTACAATTATAAGTTACAACAACTTTACAAAATATATATACATATCATAATACCTCAATCAATATAATGAGTTCAAGGCCCATAAAATATTTCTAATTTGTATAAGTTGTAGTAATAAACTTAAGCCTTATAAATAGTTTCAGTCTCTCTCTTTCATTCGAATATTAATATGGTTTGTACAAAAATATGGTCGATATGGTCACAATTGTAATCGAGATATCGTTGAGGAAACTTCCAAAAAATTAATAATTACAATGTCTTGTGTAAAATTCTAAAAACTTAATATTTTTACCGCTATTATGATTGCATAGTACATTTCAAAATATTGATGGGGACATGATGAAAGAGGAGGGATTAGTCAAATAACTTGTGTTGAATTAGTATGAGTCTTTATTTAAAAAATAGATGTATATATATTTAGTCAAATAACTAGTGAAATAAAATACATGTACAGAGTGAAGAGTAAGTGGTTGAAGTTATAACATAGGTGTATATATTTTCCCCTAGTGTTAAAAAAATATTTTTTTGGTTTAAATCAGTCTTGTTAAAACCGTACCGGTTATCAAACCGGTCAGGGTACTGGTATAGTGGTTCAACCAGTGGTTCAGTAATTAAACTGCATGCCGGTTAAACCGGACATACTACTTATATTTTTATATATATAAACCTATAACAAAAAATTCCAAATACGTAGATACTCAAATTTATAATCCATATTTATAATCTATTCAAAATTCACATAAATAAACAACTTTAAGTCTTTAACAAATTCAAAGTTTAAATTAAAAAACATATATCAATCCAAAAGTATCACTTAACAACCGCAAAATTAAATAAATGACATAAGTTCACAACTCACTCTATAAAACAAATAAATTTGGAGTTTTAACATTTAACACCAATGAGTCAAAGTTGTCTCATATGAATATTATATTTTTATACAAAATCCTATCTTCAGACAGTACTCCAAGATTATACAAATGTATGTTAAGAACCAAAAAGTGTAATCTAAGTATGTGTTGGAAGTATGTGTCTTGAAGGGTTGAAGAATGGTTGGAAATGTGGGTCACATTGTAAGGGATTTTTAAGTTTTTAAGTTTTTTTTTAAAAAACAAATATGTGTATAAACCGGCCGATTTAGTAAAATACCGGCCGGTTCACCGGTTTTGACCGGTTTGATATTTGGTCGGTTCAACACCTGTACCGTACTGGTTAGGGGTCCAGTTTACCGGTTTTCCGGTTGAACTGACCGGTACGAAACGGTTTTTATAACTATGGTTTAAATATCATCTATTATATAAAAGAAAGATACCACACTCTCAAATTCTAGACAGGATCCACACAGCCCCTATAGTAACTCTACTGAACTTGTTTCCTTATCATTTAATTTCTTATTTATTCAAACATGTTTTAAAAAAATGTTTAGTGTCATATTACGAAAAACCATTTTTGCAAGTTAAGCCCAAAGAACTAAAACATTTTCATAAAGTAGAATTACTTTAAAAGTTTATAATCAAACACAAAATAGTTTTTTTTAATAAGTGAAAGTTTTATTGAAAGAGTAGCAAATTTGTATACAGAGAATAAATGAATAAGATAGTCAGGAATAACTCGCCAGAAAGCAAAAGGGAATACAAAATAGTTTGTGGTTTTAAATAGCATATTTTTGCAAAATAATAATATGGTTAATCACTTTTCCAAAGTCTACATAGGCTTCTCTAACTTCCACCATCATCAATTAAGTTATTCCACATAAGCGATGACAATTTTTATTATAGTGTTTTTCCAGTTTTTATTCTATACTAAATTTATTTTTATGCATTAACTGTGCCTCCTAACCTATATCCATATATTAATTCTGTATGAGATTGAAATTATTGAAGGGGTATTCTTGATAAAATGTTTTTAATACATACAAAAAAAATCAATCTATTTGATACTTAATAAACTCATATAAGGATGGCTAGTCTTGCTTAATCAATATAAATTTTAAAATGGAAAACACTCAATTTTTTATCCCTTAGTTTTAGGTGATAAGAATGTTGATCATTATAAATTAGCCTAATTATTTTTTAGGAGAAGTTTTAGTGATACCAATATATGTTGCTTAATAAACTCATAAAATGATGACAGACCTTTCTTAATAGTTAATATCAATTTTAAAGAGAAAAAATACTCAAATTTATCACTAAGTTTTAGGTAATGAGAAACTATAAATTAAAAAAAGCCTAATTGGTCTTAAAATATTTAAAGTGTTCGCCAAATTAGATTTTAGGAGAAATTACAGGAATACCTAAAAATTTACAAACTTTGGTACAATGCAGATTGATCAATAGATAAGGGACACCTTAGTCTTTTCTAGTTTTTATTTTGTTTTCCTATCACTATCCTTCATCTCACTTTTAAATTTATAAAATAAGCTCAGAACATTATGCTCATGTTTTATTTTTTCTATTTTTAAAATTTATTTTATTGAAAAAGAATGAAGAATATCATTGGGTTGGTTTCACAAGGTCAGACAGAGCCATATGGGTTGGTTAGGTCTCTAGCCAAATTCGCAGCTTGACTCAGGAGTTTCAATCAGAAACTCACGGTCACGATGGTACATGCTTGTGAGGGTGTGCCTCATTTTTAAAAAAAAAAAGCTTTGCATACTACCCACACTACAAATTTAAAAATTATTTTTTGCAAACAACATGATATGTTTAAAAAAAATAAACATTATCGTGTTGAAATTTTTTATTCCCAACTGCAAATATACATCCTCATGGTCGTTTATTCGAAAACATACTCAACTGCTACTTTATATTTTTTGTGAGTTTAATCAATTTGTTCTATGTTTTGATATATCAAAACTGATTAAATTTGCAAGGTTGTACTCATTTGATGATTTTTGTTCAATTAATTTGGCGATGCTTGATAATCAACTTGTGACTTAGATTATTGGAATGTGTATTAAGGTTGAATTTGTTTCTTTAAAAGGAATAAATAATCTTTCACATAAGTTGTTTTAAAGTAAAAAATAGATCGTTTACTCATTAATTATCTTCTTTTGAAGTTAACAATAATTTTATCTTTTGTCACAAAATCTCTAGAAATAGTCTTTTCAACTATAAAAATTGTGAAAAATAGGTTACGTAATCGAATGAGAGATGCATGGATAAAAAATTGTTTAGTCACTTATATTAAGCGAGAAGTATTCACTAACATATTCAGTAACATTGCGAGTGAGTTGAAAATTCAACGATTTCAAAATATAAAGTAACGCAAAGATTATGAAATATATAAATTATTTGAATATATATATTTAAAATGGAAAATTCACACATATGGTGCACCTTGACCGAAAATTTACGGTTTTGGTGCACCTTTTTGGAAAATTACAAAACTAGTGTAATTTTCCTGAAATCGGCAATGAAATTGCCAATTTCAGTGTTTTTCTCTCTCTAACTCCCCCAAAATCGGCACTATGAGGAGTTTTATTAAACTAATTTTTTTTCTCTCTCCCCCTAAATTGGAGGGGGGAGATTTATATTTTTTTTTTATTTTTTCTCTCTCCCCCTAAATTGGCAATGGGGGAGTTTTTGTTTTTTTCTCTCTCCCTAAATTGACAACAGGGAATTTTTGATTTTTTTTTAATTTGTGGGAGTTATGTTATTAGTTTTAGGGTTTAATTTTTCAAACACTAACCCTAACAACACACAAAATCGGGACTAGGGAGAAGATTTATTAAATTTAATTCTTTATTCTCTCCCCCACTAAATCTAAATCGGTAATGTGGGGGGAGATTTATATATTTCTTTTTTTATTTTTTTTCTCCCCTATTTAATAAATCTTCCCCCTAGTCCCAATTTTGTGTGTTGTTAGAGTTAGTGTTTGAAAAATTAAACCCTAAACTAATAATATAACTTCCACAAATTAAAAAAAATCAAAAACTCCCTATTGCCGATTTAGGGAGAGAGAAAAACAAAAAAAACAAAAACAAAAACTCCCCCATTGCCAATTTAGGGGGAGAGAGAAAAAATAAAAAAATAAAAGATATATAAATCTCCCCCATTGCCGATTTAGGGGGATAGAGAAAAAAATTTAGTTTAATAAAACTCCCCCTAGTACCGATTTTGGGGGCAGTTAGAGAGAGAAAAACACTGAAATCGGCAATTTCGTTGCCGATTTCAGGAAAATTACACTAGTTTTGTAATTTTTCAAAAAGGTGCACCAAAACCATAAATTTTCGGTCAAGGTGCACCATATGTGTGAATTTTCCTATTTAAAATTTGTGATTCTAATATTAATATTTCATCATTTTATATATAATAATATGTACTATTTTAATTTTTAATATATGTTGCACATTCTCCAAATTTGACTCCGACGCACAGCTCGCTTCTTTTTTTTTGGGGTGTGAAGCAGTGTCAAACCAAACTACCCAATAAGCATTAGCTCTTCCTGAAAAGGAGGTGATCCAGCCGCACCTTCCAGTATAGCTACCTTGTTACGACTTCACTCCAGTCACTAGCTCTGCCTTCGGCATGTCTCTGGTTTTTAGATCCGTCACATGTGCATCAATAGTGTCTTCATTAATTTCATGGGTCTTCGTATTTTGTGTGGGTTTTTCTCGGGCTATTCTTTCTATTTCTATCTATGGTCCATTTTGGGTTAGTTAGAAGTTCGTTACTGTAATTGGGATTTCTATTTTAAGGGTTGCTTGAAACAGCTTGGGTTTCAAGCTATCTTGATTATATATAGGAGTTTTTTAAATACCTTTAATCAATGAGAAGAAATTAAGTTTAATCACCAACAGTTTTATAAATGAAGATATATAATTTCTTATATTTTTGTTCTTGTTTACTCACACTATGAATTTCCACCATTCATAAAAGAAAGGAATATTAATGGAAGAGTCTATATCGTTTCAATATTTCTCTTAGGAAGTGACTAATGTAATATTTGGAGTTTTCGCTCTCTTAAAAGAATATTTTCATACATGCAAAAACTCTATGATGCGTAACGGGCTCATATAAAAATGGTGGGTCTTACTTTTTCATTAATATAATGTTTAAAAAGAAAAAAAAGTCTCAAAGTTTTCACTAATTTTAAGTAATTAGAGTCCTGGTCACTATAAATTCAAAAAAAAATGTAATTGATCCTAAAACATTTCAAGTGTTATCCAAATTGTTTTTTTAAGACAAATTTTCGTGATACCTTTAAGAAAATTTAAAAGCCTGATCTTATGTACATTGGTCAAAAGATTATGGACATTTTAGTCCTTTTTTATTTTTTCTTAGAACAATTATTTTAATCAATGAATTTTCATATGAAATAAAATGGCAAATCTATTTCATAACCAAACAATGACTTTAAAATAAGATATATATGAAAGATATTTTGATAAAATATATATATATATACACGTGGGATAGTGATCACCTGTTTCGAACGGTGTCCTATTCTATGTATCAAGTCAATCAGAGTGCTACTTTTTATTACTTTTTTGTTTTTTAAAATATTTTTTATTATGTCAACATGTAATTAGTTTGGGAAAGAGAATGTGAGACATGAATCAGGTGATCCTCATGCTATATATGTGTACAATGAACCTCATTTGACAAAATTTATAAACTACAACGTTGTTATTTCTTGCGTTCTTGTTCTTCTTCATTCACTTATCGATTCATTTTAGTTCTTCATCAAACAAAGGCATCTTCATGGAGGGGCCATCTATGCCGTTTGAGTTCAATGTAGAAGTGTCCACTATCCCATTTGATGAAAACGATGAAGCAATTTACCAATCCCTCGCACAAGTTCATATGGGAGATTTTTTCAGCATCAAGATTCATGTTACCAATCGAATTATCTGTTTAACTCGGGAAGAACTACAACAACCACTTTCAAGAATACCTTATTTTGAGTCTTCATATGAAACCACCGGGCTTCTTGCATGTCCACAGTTCTTGGAAAGTGGTTTGGTTTCAGTCTTTCCTGATAATATCATTCCACCTTTGTTGCTGCACACAATAACGCCACATGTGATGACATTTGCCAGAGATCTGTGTGAAAGTGGTGGAGAAACTAGGGCTTGCTGTATGTTTAATCTGGTTCTTGATATTGTGGTTGAGAAACTATACGATGATGTTGTCAATATGATGATCGAAGAGTCTGCGAGAGAAGTGAGAACTGTTCCTGCATCAAAGGCTGCCATTGAGTCGCTCAAGAAAGTGAATCTTGAAAAGGGTATGACCAAAGAAAGTTGTAGTGTTTGTTTGGAGGAGCTTATTGAGGAAGAGGAGGTTTTAGCTATGCCATGCAAACACATGTATCATCAAGAATGCATCACCAATTGGCTTCAAAGGTGTGACACATGCCCCTTGTGTCGCTTCTCCATGAACAAAAGCAGCACCTGATGATGTTATGGACTTATGGCGGTGGTTGTTTCCATCTTTGTCTATAAGGGCACAATTCTTGGTGGTTTTTCATTACATATATATTGATGCTTACTGATTGAAGGTTCACACTTTAGACTCTTGATGATTCTATGATGTCCGTTGTCGTGATTTGATGAGAGTAGAATTCTTTTCTATTTGGTAGCTTGTCCAGTTAGGTGTTTTGATGTCTAGCTAAACATATAGCTGAAAGGGGTTGTATTATTTTAGGGTTTTCTTTATTATCAGACTCTAATCCTTGTGATGGATTTGAATGCCTTGTACTCTTCTTTTAAATAATTGTTTAGTTTTTTTACTTGTTTGAAAACCAGGATAAGTGAACAAGTGGTCAAAGATTAGTACTTTGTAGGAAATTATGTTTGCAGCATCTGGGTTTAAACTCTAATCAACTCTGTACAACGTCAAAATCTTTTTTCCTATTTTTCGTGTGATTTTTAGTCACCCCTTCGTCAAAAGAGAACGTTAAAATTACACTGGAGATGTATGGATCAGTGGAGATGTCCAACCGTGATTAACTAACGAAAACCAATGATCTCATCAAACATGAAAGTTTTTCCCCTATTCGCATGTAAACCAACCCTAAAAAGTAAATCGATAGTAGTTTCAATTGCAGAACAAATTACGTTTTGGTTTTTAAATTGAAACATTGGCACTAAGAGGGTATAACATTATTCCACATGAAAATTATAAAATGTGTAGAATAGTACATTGATAGCCATATGTAGAATTATGATGTAAAACACCTTTTGGGTTTTTAGAGAAGATATCATACACGTTATGGGCAAAAGAGAATTTGGGTAATTTTAGACTTGTGCCATATATAAATTCAGGAAGTGACGGAAACAATTAATATAAGTCTTCCAATCAATAATAAATGTTTAGGATTAAAAAATTAAGAGTGAATTATATTGACACCCAGTTTTTGTAAAATTACGTCATATATTTTAAGTGTAATTTCTTAAATAAAAATAGTGAAAGATATAATTAAGTCAAAACGAAATATGTTATATTGTAAAGACAAGTTCAAATAGTATAAGTTTGACGTGTATTCATTATTTTTTATTCATTACAAACTACATCAATAAGTCAAAAGAGGTGTTTAAATTATTCTCATATTATATTGTAACAAACCAAAATAAAAAATAAACATCGACTTTTATACTATTTGGACCTGTATTCATAATATATGATATTATTCTCATTTTTTCTTTAAGAAATTACACTTATGGGGTAGTCAGTATAACGTATATATATAATTAGGGTGCTTTATGTAAGTTTTAAAAAAGTCAAGATGGTTTGTATAATTTTACTAAAATTCAATGAGTATCAATATAATTTACTCAAAAATTAATTATTTATCACATGTGCATGTACTATTTATTTACCAACAGGTACAGGTCATAAACTAATATCAGCAGGTATTGTAAATGGGTTTTCAAAAAATACCAGTAGTACATACGAATGGGTACAGATATTATGGTAATCGTCCCTGCAAATACGCGTTACTTATATGATTAATATATTATATTTAATTAAAATAAAAACTACGTTATTATAATATCAATTACATGATATATTTTTTTCTTTTACTATGTTTACATATTTTATTGAGTTTGATAGTAAAACACCCTACAAATATTATTACATTTGTAGAAACACCCATGTTTTACAAAGAAAATATTTACTTTTAGTTAAAGAAATAAGAACAAAAAATCACAAATAGAAAGCACCAATAAATTTAGCATTTTTGCCAAATATTCAATCAAAAGATACAGCAATAATTAAATTTCATCTCATATGCAACATAATAGAAGTAAAAAATTTAAAATTCATTTATAACATAGGGAACATGCAGGTACCTGTTATGCCCGCCATGTACTAAGAAATACCCGCGCGTGGGTACCCGTACAGGTACGGACACCTATGGGTAATGTTCTAATATTTTAAAACGGTAGCAGACAGCTACTACCCGTATCCACCCGTACCCGTTGCCATCCCTACACAATAGCACACTCACTCCATATCCCACAATTTAAAAATAAGTAGAATATGAAAACGAACAGATAAGAATTTCAATTACCAGAAATATATTTGAAACACAATCAAAATTCAACAATTTAGTCGACTGACCAGGATTCATTTTAATCGAAATATTCTAGAACAAAACAACTTCTCATTTCAGACACTAACAACAAACTAAAAGAAAGACCTAATCAAACAAGCTGAATCCCATGTCATCATCACTTTCCTCCTTGGCCTCCTCCTGCGAAACAAAAAATTAAAGTTAAAAAATAACCGCAAAGAAACCTTGTTTACGAGCATAACTGCACAGCTAAATTAGCTTTGTAGACCAGAAATTGTGTTATAAGATATGTCCTGAAAAAAAACAGAATACATAAAAAAGAACAAAAATCCAAGTAATAAGGAAGAACTAGAACAAAGACATCAAATATCTCTGCAGTGCTCGCTATGGCAGATTAGTATAATGAATAAGGTTACTGATGGTAGATTAAATATAAAAAACTTAGATGCAGGAACGTTATGTTTAAACAATAGCTGCAGCTTGCGTATCAAGCAATCATTGTTATATAAACTGATATAAAAAAACATAATCTCAAGCTATATTCAAAAACAGTAGTTTTTACTCAAAAACTATCACTTCAAAGCATGCATAGCAAGCCCTCTATAATTGCCCTCTGCTCTATACTAAATATTTATTCATATTAATTACTTATGTATAACTAAAAATAAGTAGCTACAAGTATCAAACAGAAAATTGCAAATTGTAGACTGAAACAGCGACCGTCACTAAAATCTTAAGTTAGTTAAAAAAAATCAGCTCAAATATCTAGAGAAACCAGAAAAATTAAAAAGCAAAAATATAACAAAACTAAGCATACCACAATAAAGAGGATGATGTTGTACTATCTACAACCTTTGTTGAAATTTTAAATTATTTTAAAAGCAAATAACATTTAGTGTAACTGCATCCTGATTACATATATTAAATTCAAATAGATGATGAACCTTTTTAGATGGGTCAAATTATTTTCTATAATAGGGAAAATCAGTGTCAATTCTAACAAATATCCACATGCTCTCCCTAGAACACCACATAGTCATTAATCAAACTTCACAACATCAATCTTTAGTTGCTTTTCTTCATAAGCGGTGCAATTAAAGTATATTCTAAAGATCTAAACCTCTATTTTGTCCCCTGTAGTGTGCATATAAATTACATCCGCAAATTTAACTTCAATAGTCCGTGTACAAAAAATTTACCAAGTCCAAATACTCACTGCCACGTCTTTTAAGATCCATAACAAAAATCACAGAACTATCACATTATAATCTCTATAATTGGTTAATGATGTAAACAACTTCAACCATAACACAACAAAATTAAACTTAGTCCATACTCAATAAAATATAATTCACCAATATATAATTTGTAATATATGAGTCATACCTTCTTTTCCTCAGCAGCTGGAGCTGCGGCGGCAGCACCACCACCAGCGGCGGCAGCAGGTGCAGCGACGGCAACAGCAGCAGCACCGCCTCCGCCGGAGTTCAAGATGAGGTCATCAATGTTCCTCTTCTGAGCAAGCTTAGCAAACAAGCTTGGCCAGTATGATTCAACGTTCACGTTCGCTGCCTTCAACAAAGTGGAAATCTTCTCCGCCTAAAATAAAATAGAAAAGAAATTGAACAATTATAATTAGAACAAAGAAACATGCAATTGAAATCGAGATCTAGAAATTGGAGAAGTGAACTCACGGTGATTCCGATTTCCTCGTCGTGTAGGATCAAGGTGGCGTAGGAGCAGGCCAACTCGCTGGAACCCATTTCAGAGCGCACGAGATTAATCGCTGTTTGAACGTGGCAAAGATACGAGATTAGGGTTTTGGAACGAAGTTGTGAAATGAATATATAGTGTTGACAGAGAAGTAGGGTTTCATTCGGTTTGGATCTCATTACATGGGCCTGGGTTGGGCTAAACCCACTTATGACGCAATTAGATGTAGATTTTAATAAAAAAAAGAAAACGTAAGGATACACATTATGATTGTTTTTTTTACCGCCCATGGTATTTTTTAGCTTTTTGAGTAATAGATTAATCATTTTTTAGGTGTGGTACATAGTTGTCCTTTCTGACAAATGTCATTTCCAGAAATCAAACATTTAATATTTTGATCATATTAAAGATCAAATGATACATTAATAAATCAATATTTTATTGGTATACATATTATCATTTGAGTATGCATATTATTAATCTTTTATTATTATCATTTGAGTTTGGAGTCAATTTGTATTCAAACACCCCACTATTATCAACTTACTTTTCTAAATTAATTTGTCACCAAATTAATTATGGAAAGATTATATTTTCCAACAACTTAATCATTCAAAGAAACATGACATTGTAATATTTTTACATCAAATATTATAATTATATATAAAGTTATGAAAATGTTAAATTTTTAAAGATTTTCTCTGCTAGTAAGTATCATTCTTATGGTTTGAACTTTAACCTTATATGTTATGAATGTGGATCCAGCATACTTACAACATCGGAGCAACTCCTTATTGGTAGAAGGCCTGAGATTCACTTTGCAAGATAGGTGACTTAAAATTGAGATTGAAAAGAAAGGAATAATGTAATTCCTTAACGGTTGATTGAAAGTAAACGCATATTACAACATTAATACATCAAATGTATAGGTAGAATGGTTGTGGTATTGTTCCTTTAATTTGAAGTTTACTTCTCACGAAATCTATAACATGTCAAATATTATCTGTTTTTCTCTTTACACACATTGATTGCTTCTCTTCATCACCAAGGCATCTTCTCAGTTTTCCTTTTCTCCCACTTTATTATTTTCCACCCTTGTCATATATATATATCGGTAATTCATTTCAAGAACAAAAAGAGCAATGGCTACCAGAACCATTTATGCAGTTGTGCCTGCTGTAGTAGCTGTTGTTGGATTTTATTTCAGGCACACAAATTTTGTGAAGGTAAAAGTTATATCCATGTATATTTATCTATAGATATATATTGTTTTTATATCAGTTTTAAATAAGTATATCAGATTGAAGTTCAAAATGTCTCATCTGCAGGAACTTAGTCTTAGTTGGATCGTGATTCAGTGGAGAGGAGAAGAGAATATGAAAAAAATACTGAAATAACTCTTTGAGACTTTATTGATTTTGCTTGATGAAATACAAAGAAGAACAAGCTATTTATAGAAGGAAAAACTGAAAGTGTGCATGTCAAGAGGAACACTTTGAAAAGCTCTCCTAATATGTCATGGTTTTGATGAGGACAACTTGTGCCTAAAAGAGCTTGAAGATCACCAACAAATCAACGTGCTTAAGTCTTTATTTGGTACTAGGCTTAGACTAGATTCTAGTTTAAGTTGAGTCG
>NW_017726113.1:0-4983 GCF_001865875.1 Lupinus angustifolius
AAAGGAGGACTCAAGCAGTTTCAAAAGAAGGAAGCGAAAGAGTCAACCAGTAAAGGCAAGAATAACAAGGATCGCTTCACTTGCCATGAGTGTGGAAAGGTAGGGCACATGAGGTTTCAGTGTCCAACCTACCTAAAGAAGGTTGATTCAGAGAAGAGCACTCCTAGGGACTTCAAATCCAAGAAAGCTTACATCGTTTGGGATGTACCTGAGGAGGAATCTACATCGAGCACCTCTAGTGAGGAGGAGTCAGCAAAGTTGTGCCTGATGGCCAGATCTGACATCGATACAAATTCAGACTCATGCAAGGATAATAATGAGGTATATTCTGACACCTCATCCACTTCGGATGATTCACCTCCTTATGATGTATTGTATGATGCTTATGTCGAGTTGCATGACGAATTAAAGAAATTGGCTAGAATTAACATTGATAGGAAAAGGATAATCCTAATAAACGAACAAAAAATAAGCCAATTGCAAAAAGAATTAGATGAATTAAAACTGGAAAATGAAACTTTAGATCTCATCTATTCTTGTAGCTCATGTAACTGCTCTGCTAATAACTTATGTCAAAAACCTGTCTGTGAGACTTGCGAGACTTTGCAAGAGGACAATTTTAAACTAAATGAAAAACTCACACGTCTCACAAACAGTAAACAACAATTAGATAACTTGCTTAATCAAACTAAAAATGTTGGTGATCGAACTGGTCTAGGTTATACTCGCACTGCTAAAAATAAGCGACCATATAGAAAACCGGTAGCTCAAGCTAAAAATAAATATCATAAGCATTCTCCTACTTGTTTTTATTGTAACACATATGGTCATACTTCTCATTCATGCTATATTAAAAAGTATGGTATACCTAGCGGAGTTTATGTATGGAAAAAGAAGGGAGATGATTCCCTAATCACTAACAGAAAAG
The DNA here is from genome assembly GCF_001865875.1 of Lupinus angustifolius. NCBI lineage: Eukaryota > Viridiplantae > Streptophyta > Magnoliopsida > Fabales > Fabaceae > Lupinus > Lupinus angustifolius. The sequence goes on from NW_017726113.1 coordinate 929, forward strand.
GACCCAACATAAATTGGGTACCTGAGAAAAGTAAGTAATCTATTTTGCAGGTATGTCTCCGAACACATGGACAAAAATGGTACTTAGATAGTGGGTGTTCGAGGCATATGACAGGTGATAGATCAAATTTCCTGGATCTCTCACTTAAAGGAAAAGGATACGTCACTTATGGAGACAACAACAAGGGAAAGATACTCGGCACAGGAACAGTTGGTAACTCATCCCAAACTCTGATTGATAATGTCCTTTATGTTGAAGGACTAGAACATAACTTGTTGAGTATAAGCCAACTCTGCGATAAAGGTAATCGTGTATCCTTCGATTCTGATTGTTGTGTCATTCGTGATATTTTATCTAATAACGTTAAATTTGTTGGTCACCGTATAAATAATATTTACATGGTTAATTTGGACGATGTCACTACATTATTTTCAAAATGCTTTATTTCTAAAGAAGATGACATCTGGCTATGGCATAGACGTGTTGCACATATCCATATAAAGCATCTAGATAAATTATCATCAAACGAACTAGTTGAGGGGCTACCAAAATTGAATTTTAAAACTAAAGAAATTTGTGACACTTGTCAAAAGTGTAAACAAACCAAAAACTCTTTTAAAAATAAAAATGTGATATCCACCTCAAGACCTTTGGAGCTACTCCATATGGACTTGTTTGGACCATCACAAATCATGAGTTTTGGTGGTAGCTACTACGCTCTAGTTATTGTTGATGATTTCTCTAGATTTACATGGACATTGTTTTTATCATCAAAAAGCGACGCGTTCAAAAATTTTAAAAATCTTGCCAAGCAAATCCAAAACCAACTTAACCTAAAAATAATATATATACGAAGTGATCACGGGGGAGAATTTGAGAACTTTCAGTTCGACAAATTCTGTGATAAGCATGGCATTTTGCATCAGTTCTCTGCTCCTCGCACTCCACAACAAAATGGAGTTGTAGAGAGGAAAAATCGTGTTTTAGAAGAATTAGCGAGAACCATGCTTAACGAAAGTAATACCCCCAAGTACTTCTGGGCTGATGCAGTTCATACTGCATGTTATGTTATAAATCGAGTACTCTTAAGGCCTAATTTGAACAAAACTCCTTATGAACTTTTAAAAGGCCGCAAACCAAATATATCCCATCTTCACGCTTTCGGTTGCAAATGTTTTATATTAAATAATGGAAAGCGGGCTTTAGGGAAATTCGACTCTAAAGCCGATGAGGGAATATTTTTGGGATACTCGATTCATAGCAAAGCGTTCAGAGTCTTTAACAAATATTTAATGCAAGTTGAAGAGTCTATCCATGTACAGTTTGACGAATCTTCTCCAAAAGAGAAGAGAAAGGTCGTTTCTGATGATGTTGCAGGTGCTTTGGAAGAAGCATACTCCAAGGACATGGATAATGAAAAAGGAGCCAATGATGAAGGTCAAATCGAACCTCAAGAGCACTCAGACATGCCTACCGTGTGGAAAACAAAGAAAGCTCACCCAATTGATAAAGTTATAGGTGACATATCTACGGGAGTGGTAACCCGTAGTTCCTTACGAAATTTCTGTAATTTTGTAGCTTTTGTATCGCAAATTGAGCCTAAGACCGTTGATGAGGCCATTGAGGATGTACACTGGGGTATAGCTATGCAAGAAGAGCTAAACCAGTTTGAGCGCAATCATGTGTGGGACTTGGTCCCCAAACCTAATGATCATCCCGTAATTGGTACTCGATGGGTCTTCAGAAATAAACTTGATGAATCTGGCTTAATAATTCGAAATAAAGCACGTTTGGTGGCCAAAGGCTACAACCAGGAGGAGGGTATCGATTATGACGAAACCTACGCTCCTGTAGCCAGACTAGAGGCCATCAGAATGCTTCTTTCCTTTGCATCTTTAATGAACTTCAAACTCTTTCAAATGGATGTAAAAAGCGCCTTCCTGAATGGATACATTCAAGAAGAAGTTTATGTTGACCAACCGCCTGGTTTTGAAAATTTTAAATATCCGAACCATGTTTACAAACTTAAAAAGGCACTATATGGTCTCAAACAAGCTCCTAGAGCTTGGTATGACAGACTTAGTACCTTTCTTTTAGAAAAAGGGTTCGAGAGAGGCTTGGTTGACACAACGCTTTTTATTAGAAAATCAGAAAATCATGTTCTGCTTGTACAAATCTATGTAGATGACATAATATTTGGATCTACTAATGATATCTTGTGTAGAGAATTTTCTGAGATGATGCAGGGGGAGTTCGAAATGTCTATGATGGGAGAACTCACATTCTTTCTAGGATTGCAGATAAAGCAGCTAGAAAGTGGGATATTCATCCATCAGGCGAAATACTGCAAAGAGCTACTCAAGAAATTTGAAATGGACAAATGTAAGGAAGCTTCCACACCTATGGCATCTGCTTGCTACTTAGACAAAGATGAGAAAGGAAAAGCAATCGAGGTAACGAAGTATCGTGGTATGATTGGGTCTTTACTTTACTTAACTGCAAGTAGACCTGATATCATGTTCAGTGTATGCATGTGTGCGAGATATCAATCATCACCTAGAGAATCACACTATATAACTGTTAAAAGAATCATGAGATATCTAAAAGGAACTATTAACATGGGATTATGGTATCCTCGGGATGCCTCACTATCCTTGGTGGGTTATTCCGATTCCGATTTCGCCGGATGTAAGTTGGATCGGAAAAGCACTAGTGGTACTTGCCACCTATTGGGCAGTTCATTAGTAGCATGGCACAGCAAGAAGCAAGCCTGTGTTGCTTTGTCCACCGCTGAAGCGGAATACATTGCCGCTGGTGTGTGTTGCGCTCAAATCCTTTGGATGAAGCAGCAACTTAAGGACTTTGGTCTTAAACTTGAAAAGATCCCAATAAAATGCGATAATACAAGTGCCATTAACCTATCCAAGAATCCCGTTTTGCATTCTAGAACAAAGCATATAGAAATTAGACATCATTTTTTGCGTGACCATGTACAAAAAGGTGACTGTGTTCTTGAATTTGTGGAAACATCTAAACAGTTAGCAGATATTTTCACCAAGCCCCTTCCCAGGGATACCTTCTATGTTCTAAGGAGAGAACTAGGAATTCTTGATGAACAATATCTTGTTTAAAAATTGTTTAGCTGTTTGCATAAATTGTCTTGCTTCTCTATGCCTATGTGTTTCATGTTTGAATGATATATGTTAAAAATGCAAAAATATATCTCTTGATTAACTTCTTAATGTGATTATATATGTCTCGATAAATCTGTAATAATGCATACGTGTGTCCTAAAAAGTCGAAACCACTCTGCTGCCTAAAAACGAAATTTTCTCTGATTTAATCGATTATGCCAATAGTTAATCGATTACCTGGGCTTCATTTCTGGAAAATTCAAATTTTCTAAAACTTAATCGATTAAACAGCCCGTTAATCGATTACCTGGGCAATTTTTTTTGAAAATTCAAATTTTACACTGTTTTAATCGATTAAACCATCCCGTTAATCGATTAAAACCAGTACGTTAAAGGCAAACAGTGTCTCGGTCTTGCACTTTTTCTGACCTTTTCGCAACCTCTTTGCGCCTTGATTTTCTGAAACAGTCCTCATCCTCATACTCCTCCTCATCCTCCTCTTAATCCTATCCTCAGTCTCAACCACCTCCTATCCTCATCCGCTTCCTCATCCTCCTCCTCCTCATCCTATCCTTATCCTCATCCACATTCTCATCCTCATCCTATCCTCATCCTCATTCTCGTCCTCCTCCTATCTTTATCCTCATCCTCTTTCTCATCATCATCCTATCCTCATCGTCATCCTCATTCTACTCCTCATCCTATCCACATCCTCGTCCTATCCTCATTCTCATTCTCGTCCTCATCCTATACTCTTCCTCATCCTCATCCTATCCTCATTCTCATTCTCGTCCTTTCTTCATCCTCTTCCTATCCTCATACTCATCCTTATCCTCATCCTCATACTCATCCTCATCCTCATCCTCATCCTCTTCCTCATCCCCATCCTATCCTCATCCTCATCCTATCCTCATCCTCATC
>NW_017726114.1:0-473 GCF_001865875.1 Lupinus angustifolius
GATCTGGATTTGTCTGATAATGATAATCAGGAGGATTTGGGTAATCAGAATGCAACTACTCAGGGGGAGTCTTCTGGAACAGCACCTCAGAACTCTGTTTTTGGTCTAGCTCAGATGGGAGCTATGGAGCAACGGCTTAACAACTGTATGGATCTGCACTTCCAAGGGCTGAAGGGTTCTTATTTTGCAGGCATGGAGCAGTACGAAGAACATCAGATTGCCTACACCGACAACAAATTTCAGGAGCTGAGGAACATGATTCAATCTAATGCTGAGGCTCAGAATGCTATGTTTTGCTCAGAATTTCAGAAGTTGTCTGTGCTTATCAGGGGATATCAGAACATTGCTATGCCTGATGATTAGACTGACCATCCTCCGCCTCAACCTTAGTTTAGCGGACCTTAGACCTAGGCTATCTCAACCTTAGGTTTATTTTCATCTTATGGCACCTTCTGGATTTAGATATTGTTGTT